>NC_133620.1:347862453-348049953 GCF_048593235.1 Sminthopsis crassicaudata | reverse complement strand
ATCTCCACACTGAGGAGGGGGACGTGTATATGGGGTCATGGTGGGGGAGAGAAAGCAAATTTTTTTTTTCATCGGGAAGAGCTTAAAACCTTTAAAATCTGAACCCCAAAGGAAGGAACAAAATGATCATCCGCTGGGTACTCATCAGAGTGGTCTGCTTTGTTACAACTTTTTCCTTCGGTATATTTTTTAAGCTCTTAAAGTGGAAGTTGGGGAAATAAGTGGAAAAACAGCTACCTGGTATCTGAGAATATAAGTAGCTGGTGGGCGGCAGGCAGGGAGCATAAAGTGCTTTTTTAAATGATCCTGATATTGATAACACTAGCTCTGGAAATTTACATTTCCAGCCTGCCTTTTGTGCAAGAAGACCCTGGCTGTCTCCATTCCCCATTCCATAGGAACAGAGATAGCCCATGATAGTCTCTTGAAATAGGGGCCAGTAGTCTCCCAAGGAGATCTTTTATCTGTGTGGTTGTGTCCTCATATTTGAATGGAGCTCTTTTGCATTTTTGAAGCAAGGAGATGAGGTTCTTTAGGGGGTTCTGGTGAAATAACCTTCTCCTGGTAATTTTTTGTACCCAAGGAGCAGAGTTTAAAGATTTTTTTTGTTTTTTTTTTTTTTTTTTTTGTTTTCTGTACTTTCTTTACTCGGGTAGAATTAGAAGGATCTTGAAAGAAGGGACTGTCTTGTTTTTGTCTTTGTGTGTTTAGGGGCATATACTATATGCATATATACTTATGTACAGCTATATAATATGTATACACATGCATGTATATATTGTAAAATTGTTATAAAGGAATATATAAGTATAAATTATAAAGATAGATAATAATTATAAGAATGAGTAGCCTTTGTATTTTTTTGTTATCTCCTGAATATTGAGAGAGCATATTGGGTGGATCACCACTATCTCCATGTTAACTTATAGGAAGATGTGGACAAGCGCTACATATGATGGGCAGATATGGATGAGTTGGGATCTACATATCATATAAATAATACCTACATTGATAAGGCCCATGGTGGCATTGGAGTAATATCTGCAGTGCCCTAGAACAGAGTCTTGCCCATAGTAGGAATTTAATAAATGTTTGCTGAATTATCATAGGCTTATAGAGTCATGCTAGGTGCTGCCATAGTGCATAGAGCACTGGGCTTGGAATCAGAAACACTCATCTTAATCTCGCCTCAAACCCTTACTATTTGTGTGATCCGGGGCAAGTCACTTAATCCAGTCTGCCACAGTTTCCTAATCTGAAAAAATGAGCTGGAGGAGGAAATAGCAAACCACTCTTATTTTATTTTTCTTTGCCAAAAAAATCACAAGGTGGGGTCACAAACAATTGAAAATGAGTAAAAAATGAATAAACAATAACAATAATATAGAATCATAGATTTAGAGCTGGAACAGACTGAGGTCATTGAGTCCAATTTTCTCATTTTACAAAGGAAATTGAGGCACAAAGAGGGAAAAGTGATTTGCCCAGAATCACATATTTAGAGAATATCTGAGCCATGACTTAAACTTAGGTCTTCCTGAATTGAATTTTAATGACATCAGGCTCGGGAACTATGTCTTCTCCTAGTGGAGAGAACTTGCAGGGAAGTTCTTTCTCAAGAGATCTTTGTAAGGACAAAGGGTTCTCTTTCTGGGCTCATTCCTGTTTCGACACAATTAAACCTCCCGTAGTCACTTTCAAACTTAGGTTTTTATATGTGACTCAAGACTGGAGGAAACTCAGACAGTTGGTGAAGAAGTAGTAGGTACAGCAGAAATCTAAGAATGAAGTTTCTTATCCCCTTCTCTATCAACCTAGGGCTCTCTCTTTTCATTACCCCTCCTTTTTTCAGTAGAGGAAGAGAGGAAGAGGAGAGGGGAGAGACCTGCATGTATAAGATATTGAATACCAAAAAATTGCCTGTTGATTGATTTTTATATCCATTTTGGATTGGCAGAGAAGCCCAAACATGGCACCACTCTATAGAGTTAGCTATTCTCTAGCTTCAGTTTAATCAAGCTTATTGCTTTAAGGTTAGCTTGTTGCTGTTGAGCTTGAACCTGAGGTTAGAGAATGATTCCCTCCATCAGATCTACACTTTGGAAGGAAATGGCTTTTCTTCAGGTCCATGGTTTGGCTCTTCCTTGGTTGACAAGGGTTGTACTTGTCCCAAGATAAAGTGCCTTAGAGAAACTAAGCCAGAACTTCTTAGCTTTCTTTCTTTTTTTTGGTTTTATTTTCTTCTCCTCTTGTTAATACTGTATGAACTAAATCCACTATGGACTCAGGCCACAACCCAGGCCTCTGGAAGTTCCAGAGGCAGACTGAGCCCTTAAATATTGCTGGTACCTGGATCTAATTACAGAAATAAGTCAAAAGTGAAATAGGAAACATGCAGTACTCTCTATATATCTCTATGTATACATACAGATATATAGAATATATACATATATACACAAATGTATTTGTGTGAACATTTTCATACGTGTGTATATGGGTCAAATATACATAATATATATGTCCATGTGTACATGTTTACACATGCACATCTTAACTGCGTGACCCTGAACAACTCATTTAACCTCTTAATAATTTAGCTAACATTCTAAAATGATAAATTATAGAGTGGGGTAATCTATTGGTAAAGGAAGTTTCCTTAAGTAAGAATTCTCTATACTAATGAAAGCACAAGTCCAGTCCCTACCCCTCTGTGTGCCTGGATGCATAATGGGATGACTGGGCAATGAGATCCTTAAAGCATTCATAATTTCTATGTGAAGGCACACCAAATCTCCATGTGCATACTATGAGTATTTCCCCTAGTTCAGGGGGAAATGTCTTTGTATTCCTTGACAAAGTTCAGTAAATATTCCTTTATAAAAGATAATATTAATTGGTTAATACTGGAGAGATTAACTGGTTGATTGATTGTGGGGGAACACGCTGGGTAGGGACTCATGAGCAATAGTATTAGAAACTCCAATTCCTCACACTTACCACTAAAACTTTGAGGGAAGAAGTATTACTCTCTGGGGACCCATTTGTCATTGGGAAAGGGAATTCTAGACTACAGCTTGTACTAAATATATATGCGTGTACATATACAAGCACCTGTGGAGAAATTTCCAGAGAGGGTGGCTAAGCATTGGAAAGATTGACTAAGACTGGTTATCCAAATTTCCTTTCTGTAGACGGCCAGGAGTGAGTCCAAAAACAGTAAGAGTCTGTTTTAGGTTTTACTTGAGACTGACTCTCTGTCAGGGCCAGCTCAGACATGGACTCACTCCTCTCCCTCTATACCTTTCTTCCTATTTAAAATGGCACGGTTCAGATATGGGTTTTCTGGAAGACAGGAGAATGGACAATATGATCTTTTAAGATGTTTGTCAGCCTGAGGATTCTAATAAATCCAAGGTATATAAATGAATGAAAATCCAATCTTACAAATTCTTTAGATTCCCAAGTAGGTAAGTGGAACGGACCTGACAAGAGACCCTCACCTCTAGGTTATGACTTACTCCTCCCTTCGTAGACAGTTAGGTGTAAGAAATATTGGAAACAAAGGCAGATGGAAAACTGTTAGGAAAAGAATCATTCTGAATCTGAGAACTGGTAAAACTGGCCTATTTTAGCAGAATGGAAGTAGAAGACCTAGTAAAAATGCTTCTGTAGAAATGAATTCTGATCTATCTGCTTCTAAGAATGGGGATGGGGAAGAGGAAAGGTAAACAGAAGTGGGAAGAGTCCTCTATATACTCTAGGATCACCTGGAAATACAATAGTCTCGACAGATGCAGTCAGCTCTATGTAATAGGACAGGTCACTGCACAGCCTCCTTTAAACAGGAAGAGAGGGAACCCCAGTGAGAAGCCATTAACAAAGGCAAAAGACTGGCAAAACAAACAGAATAATCAAGACAGAGAGAGGAGGCCAGCAGACAATCTGGCTCTGTTCTCCCCCCTCCTGCTACAGGCACCTCCAGACAATGTAAACAGTTAATTTATTCACCTGCGGGCTCTGGGCAAACAGGGGCCTGGTCACACCTGAGTGGATAACTCGATTACCCCTGTAATGCCAGTACGGTAATGTACACAAATTCTATTACACGGTAAACCTTGCTTTCGGGCATTTGAAATACCAATCAGGCCAACGTCCACTCCCCTCTTTGCTTCCAATTTATTCCTGGAGGCTCACAGAAATGTCAAGAGAATGGAGCGAATCCAGGTTCCAAGCCAGAGTTGGGGTGAAAATGCTGGCGGACTGGGCGTGATCTCACTTGGTGCAGTTTGGGTAGTGGGCACTCCCTTTCAGGGTGAGACCTGAATACAGTCCTAGAGTGTCCTTCTGTGAGCCACAGTAAGACAACACATTGGGTGCTGTCTGGGGATAGTAGTGTCGGTGGAAGATAAGGTTTCTTTTATCAAGTGGCTTATAAGTTATTACAAATTAGGCAGAAAAAAGATTTTATATATACATATATATATATATATATGTGTGTGTGTGTGTGTGTGTGTGTAGAGATTACATAATATATATGATACTATAAAATTCAAGGAATTCCTTTTTTTTTTTTTTTTTTTTTTTTGATAAAGAAAATGTGCTTTTGTTTAACATAGTTGCCATCTAGAGGATGGGGGGAATTTGGAGCACAAAATTTTGCAAGAGTCAATATCAAAAAATTATCCACGCATATGCTTGGAAAATAAAAAGCTTTAACTAAAAAAAAAAAAAAAAAGAAAAGAAAATGTGCTTTGTAGAATAAATACCACATTTATTTGGGAATATGTTCCTTACAGTACTAAACCTATAGAGAACAAAGAGGTATCTATATGTATAGCAGTTAATTTGTTCCATATACAGAAAGAACCTATTATATCTTGGTCTGTCTATATACCATGTATGCTATCGGGCTTGACTAATAATAATTAGTGAATTAATCAATAAATTAATAGAACAGTGCATAGAGAGTTGGATTTGGAATTAGGAAGACCTGAATCCCAATCTTGCCTCAGACTCTTAACCATCTTTGTGGCAAGTCATTTAACTTCCAGTGTCTCAGTTCCCTTATCTGTAAAATGGGAATAAAAGCACCTCCCCTTACAAGGTTGTTAGGAGGATCAAATGAGATAACAAGTATTTGCAAATTTAAAGTACTATGCAGATGTTAGCTATTATTATTATTATCAATAAATGCTAGCAATTAAGTATTTACTATATGCTAAATATTATTCTAAATGCACACACACACACACACACATATATATAAAGACAAAAATGACTCAGCCCTTGCTTCTCTGAATTTTTGTTCTATTGGGGAGACAACATATACACCTATATCTAATATAAATATATGTCTAACATTTATATTTAATATAGTCTTAGGTGTGTGTATATTTATGTCTCCACATACACATATATAAAGAAATATATATATCTATCTTATATATATTATATTAATCATATATAATATAACTACAATATAGTTATATCATATATAACTATATATATACATACATCTAAGATTATATTAGAAATGAACAAAATGACCACAAGTTAGTCTTGGGACCAAGAAACTAGTAGCTTGGGGGATCAAGTGGGGCCTCCTGTAGGAGATGGAGACAGCTTTGTGAGGGCTAAAGGAAACCAGGAATTTTATGAGATGGAGGTAGTGCATTCCTGGCACGAAGGCCTGACTCTACAAGGGGGGAGTTAAGGGAAAGGATGTTGTATTTGAGGAAAAAGAAGCACAACTAGGGAGACTGCAGCATTTGTGGAAAAGAATTTAAGCCTGGAAAGGGGCAACACTCCCATTTTAGTTTGTATCACTAGGGTTTAGAACGGTGCCTGAAACACAGTAAGCACTTGATAAGTGCTTGGATACTGAAAGACTGGTTGAATTATCAAATGCCAAACAGGGGAGGTTTGGAGAAAAGAGAAAGCTGGTGGATCTCCGTAAGTCAGGGAGTAACATAGACCCTCACTTTAAGGAAATCACTTTGGCAATTTGTATGGAGGATTTATTGGAAAGGGGGAGAGACCTGAGTGAGGGAGAAAGACCAATTAGGAGATTATTGCAATAGTCCAGTTGAGAAGGGAGGAGAGCCTGAATTACGTTGGTGGCCATGAGATTGGAGAGGTGGGAATGAAATTGAGATAGAATTGACAAGACTTGGCAACTGACTGAATATGTAGGATGATGGAAGTCCAGTTTTGCAAAAGAGCGGCTAGGTGATAGAATGCCATTCTAGGACTTGAGTTCAAATCCCATCTCAGATACTAGCTGTGTGATCCTGGGCAAGTCATTTAACTCTGCCTCAGTTTCCTCATCTGTAAAATGAGCTGGAGAAGGAAATGGCAAGCTACCCAAATGGGGTCACAAAGAGTTGGTCATGACTTAACAACAATAACCAATTTTACAAACCTGGAGAAAGGAAAGAATGGTTTTGCCTTTGACAACAACAGGAAAGTCTGGAAAAGGAGAAGGTTTTGGGGAAAAGATAATAAATCCCGCTTTAGACATGTGAAGTTAGAGATGCCTATAGAACATCCACTTTGAAATGTCTAATAGGCAGTTGGTGATGAAATTATTGATCCTCCCCTTTGCATTCCTCATTTGTCTCTCCCTCCAATCAGTAGAACATGAATTATAAGAACATGAATTATAAGTGGTTTTTTTTTTTTTTTTTTCCCAACACTCAAGATTCTCTTCTTCAGGCCCTGCTGTGACCAATGCACTTTTGCATTATGTTAGCGAGGTTTCGGGGTTATTGATGGTTGTGGAAGAAAAGTAGCTGACTCATGTGGGAACCAAACGGATTAGTTTTCACTTAAATCCTAACACACAGTCAGTTAACTAATGTTTATTATGTTCCTACTATGTGCTAAGCACTGCGGATATCAAGAAAAGCAAAAAACAGTTCCTGCTCTCAAGGAATTCACAGTCTTACAGGAGAGACAATGTGCAATCAACTATACAAACAAGATACAGGATAAATTGGGGGCATTCTCAGAGGGAAGGCAGGAGGTAAGATTTTAGCTGGGATTTAAAGGAAGCAAGGGAAGCCAAAGAGATATTTTAGGCATGGGGACCATGAAAATTCCCAGAACGGAGATGAGGAACAGCCAGGAGACCAGTGTCACTGGGTTGAAGAGTATGAAGTAGATAGAGCAGGCTGTAAGAAGACTGGAGAGGTAACAAGGATTGGGTTGTGAGGGGCTTTGAAAGCCGGGTTTCAGATTTGATTCTGAAGGTGGTGGGGAATCACTGAAGTTTATTGAATAGGAGGAATGATTCAGTCAGGGTTGTGCTTTAGGAAGACCAATGTGGCAGCTGAACTGAGTGTAGACCGGAGTGGGAGAGACTTGAGGCACACAGAGCCCTAGTCCAGGTGTGAGGAAATGAGCGCTCATACCAGGGTGTTCGCAGTATCAGAAGAAAAAAGGGGTGCGGCATATTCGAGAGATGTTGTTGTGACAAGCCTTGGTAACAGCTTGGGAAAGAGTGGGGTAAGAGAGAGTGAGGATGAACCTTGGTGTGAGCCTGGGTGATTGGGAGGACAGTGGACCCTCGAAAGTAACAGAGAAGACCAGAAGGGAGGGAGATCTTGTGGGAGGAAGAATGAGCTCCGTTTTGGACATAAGAAATATAAGATGCTTATAGGACATCCAGTTTGAGATGCTAGAGATGTGACAGCAGAAGTTAGGAGAGAGATTAGGGCTAGATAAGTAGATCTGAAAATCATTAGCATAGAGATAATAACTGAATCCATGGAAGCTTATGAGACCATGAAAGTGAAAAGAAAAAAGGACACATGCACGTGTGCTCATACAGACACACACAAATTTATGTTTATCCAGAATCCTCAAAATATAAAGTCAAAAAGAACTTTTTTTTTTTTTTTAACAGTGTGGTACAGTATAATGATAGATGGTCTTGAACCACTACAAAAACATGAAGTGCCTTCTAAGTCATAAAAAATTCAAATTGTGATCAGCATAGTTTGAGTTGAGTCTATTCAAAAAAAATTTTTTTTTTAATTGATCATCCACATAGAGCAGCTGTTCTTAACCTGAGGTTCATGAACTTTTACTTTCTCCCTCTCTCCTCTCTTTCTCTCTCACTCTGTCTCTCCTCTTTGTCTTCTCTCTGTGTGTGTCTTTGTCTCCCTCTTTCTCTTTCTGTTTGTCTCTCTATTTCTGTCTCTGCCTCTTTCTGTCTCTGTTTCTCTGTCTCTCTCTCTGTCTCTGTCTCTGCCTGTCTGTCTCTGTCTCTCTTTGATTTTGTATTTCAAAATACTTTTTTCCCCATAGTTCTGTGTATTTTATGCATTTAAAACCATTATTCCCAGGAGAGGTGCATAGGTTTAATCAGATGGACAAAAGTTAATGGCACAAAAGAGGTTAAAAACCTGTGGTGTAGGGAGAGGTAACATTTACAGTGGCTGGAGAGTACTGGGCTGGGTTCAAATACCCCCACTAATACTTCATAGTAAGATCGTGGGCAAGTCATGTTAACGTGCTGAGTCTTAGGCAGCTCTCCAGGACTATATGTCATAGAAGGTCCATGATCAGTTCAGTGGAGGCAGTTCTCACACTGACAAAATCACTGGTCCTTGATGTATTGATATAATCTGTGTATAGTCTAGGTGGTAACTCTCATTTAAACTGAATGAGAATATTCAATTAATCAAAGCTTGCTTTTCCCTAGTGGAAATGGATAAATGGAAATTTACTCTGTGTGTCATTTATACCCTCCAGTAATATCTTGCTCTAATGCCTTATAATAGCTAGCATTTATATAACCACTTTAAGGTTTGCAATGTGATCAACACATTATCTCATTTGGGAAGGGGAAAGGGAATAAGCATTTATAGAGTCCCTACTATGGGCTAGACAGTGCTAAACATTCTAACTAACATCTTATTTGATTATCACAGCAATTCAGTAGGTAGTACTATTATTATCCCCATTTTACAATTGGGGAAATTGAGGCAAGCAGATGTTAAATGATTTGCTCAGGGTCACTCAGCTAGTAAATGTCTGGGTCTGGACGTGCATTCAGCTTTAGCTGGCTCTAAGACCAATGCTCTTTTCACTGAGCCATCTAGCTACCTCACAACATCATTAGGAGATGTACTATTAGGTTTAGGGGTAGACTATAGGTTCTTGAAGTTTGTTCTAAAATGGATTGTAAACTCTGGTAGGTTCTATCAAGATGGAAATCTTTAATCACAGGCCTAGTAGCAACTTTATACAAACATATATACACATATGTATATATGTATGTATGTGTATTATAGATATTTACTATTGTTCAGTTGTTTCAGTCATATCCAACTCTTTGTGATCCCAATTGGGGTTTTCTTGGCAAAGATACTGGAGTGGTTTGCCATTTCCTTCTCCAGCTCATTTTACAGATGAGGAAACTGAGGCAAAGTGACTTGCCTAAGGTCACACAGCTAATAAATATCTGAGGTCAGATTTAAACTCAGAAACTCAAATCTTCCTGACTCCAGGCCCCATACTCTATTCAGTGCACCCCACCCAGCTGTCTCATATGTAATAAGTAAAATATTAAACATTATTAATTATTAAACATATTAAAATATTAAATGTTATGTATGCCTTTCAGAATTTAACTGGGCTTGTCCTCAGGTGACAAACATATATATATATATATATATATATATATGTATATATATATATATATATATGTATAAATGTAAAACCCAGAAAGGTTAAACACTAAATAGCACAAAATGGGAGAGGATCAGGGGGGTTAGAAGATAGGAGCTCTCTTGCCCATTGGGATGGAGAGAATCTGGGGATGGCTCTTATATATAAGATAATACATATTTTTTTGACTTAAGGAAAGTTGTCTATAATGAAAAAAAGATTTAGATAAACAGAAATTTCTTTAAGATTCAAAAAAGTGATGTCTGGTGTCTGACCCACACCGTTTTCCTACCTTGCTCAGGATTCGGATGATATCACCTCGCTGGAAAGGCAGTTCATCTGGATGGTCACTATTACAGTCCCATAGCCCCTGGTAATAATTAGCATAGTTTTCTGATAAAAGAGAAGAAAGATATGTGATTTTTAAAAAGCCCTACAAAAAAACCTCCTCTTGAGTCTGTCAATAGAGGTCCACTTGTTTTCAAAGGCCTCTCATTTCTAGCTGGACACTACAAGGTTCACCCTGAACTTAAACCCAGGAAGCCTGACATTTTAGGGATGGAGCCCAGCTTACATTAAAGCAGTTTCACACTGATTGAGCAAAGGGCTGTAGGAGGAGGGGATCATTAACTAACATTAAATATTTACAGATCACCACCAGTAGGATATGACTTGGTAATATGCTAAAATGCATTTCTTCATTAAGAAGAAAGTTAAACAGGATATTCTGCTTGTTTTGTAAATAAGCAATAAGGAGAGATCTCTTCCATCCAAACACTTGTTGATCCTAAAAGCTAGCATACTCGCCCAACTTTGCAACATTCATTGAAGGAAAGGGATAGGCACTGGGCTTGGGATCTCGCTGATATAGGGAGCTTGTGGCTGAGGAAAGTCTTTTTTGCCAGGGCAGGCTGGCCCCTGTTCTGCAGCTTACAAGCTCAGAGAATACTAAGAGCAGTGACCTGGCCAGGGTCACACAACCAGCGGGTGTCAGAGGTGGGATCTGACGTGGGCTTTGAGGCTGTCTCACTGTATCTGAAGGAAAGTCTGCTAAGTGAAGCTGGATAAGGAATCACTCATCCTGGGCCATATTCTTATAATTCGGGCTCTGTTGTTACACAAAAGTTTTATCTTGGGCACCCCTCACCCAGATACCGTCTGACATAATCAACAATAAATGTCAAAACGAACAGTCCCACTCTTTGACTGGAACCAAAGGGGTGTCTCATCCATTACAAGTAAATCCTGGGTGGGCTGGCTCTTTTCCAGCGTCTTATTCGGAGACCCTGAACATGTCTGCCAGGATTTATTTCCTTGCCCCCGGGAGATCAGAAACCAAAGTGATCTGCATTAAAAATGAAAGCACCCGAAGCAGACAAACCAAGCCTTAGAAGCAGCTGAAGAGATTTACTGGGCTTCTCAGTGAGACTAGATGGCAATGATACCACGGGACAACCATCGATTCTTAACAATGAAGAATTTGTATTGATTTTCTTCTACCCGGAAAGGTTAAACACTAGATAGCACAAAGTGGGAGAGGATCCGGGGGGTTAGAAGGCAGGAACTCTCTTGCCCATTGGGCCAGAGAGAATCTGGGGACGGCTCTTAGCTCCCAAGTAGACTTTATGAATAAGAGGCTATGTGGAGACAGTCAGTGTGCTGAATTCCAAATTCCAGCTACACCCTCCTCCTTACCCACCAAGGAGTGCAGGGAATTTCCTGCAGGAATGGAAAGAGACTACAAGTAACATGGATACATGACATGTGAGAGATTATTCTGGGGCCAGCTTCTGAGGAACAGGGGCTGTGCAAACCCAACTGAGTAGCAAAGGGCATAAGGGAGCTGGACAATGGGAAGAGCACTGGTGCATGAGTTTTGGATTGGACTAGTCTACTCTTGGTGATGGTACAGAGCAAAGCACAAGTCAGTAGAAAGAGTGAGAGGAAAGGAAAGAAATAAGCATTTATTAAGAGTCTGGCACTGTGTTAAATGCTTTACAAGTATTATCTCATATGCTAGTTATTATTCCCATTTTTCAATTGAGGAAACTAAGGTAGACAGAGATGACTTGTCCAGGATCACATAGCAAGTTAGCACCTGAGGTTATATTTGAATCCATGTTTTCTTGACTCTAGGTCCACTTTACCAGCTAGCTGCTTAGCCAGGAGGTACCATTTAGCTGCACCACTTGTAACATCTGGTCCTACATCTTCATCCTTTATTTCATCACTGAAGGTTCTTTGAAGGAGAATGCTTTCTTTGGAATTCCTTGCCTTTATCCAAGTGACTGAAATTCTCTCCTTATTTCAGTCTTCAAAACATTTCCTTAGAGAATCTTCTACTTAGGGTCTTTGTGATTTCCTTAGCGCTCTCTCCCCCTCCCTCCTCAATCTCTCTCTCTCTCTCTCTCTCTCTCTCTCTCTCTCTCTCTCTCTCTCTCTCTCTCTCTCTCTCTCTCTCATTCTCTCTCTCTCTCTCACTCTCTCTCTTCTTTCTCTCTTCTCTCTTCTTTCTCTCTTCTCTCTTTTCTTTCTTCTCTCTTCTCTCTCCCTTCTTTTTTCTCCTCTCTCTCTTCTCTCTTTTCTCTCTCTCTCCTCTCTTTCTTCTCCTCTCTCTTCTCTCTCTCCTTTCTGTTCTTCTCCCTCTTTCTCTTCTTTCTCCTCTCTTCTTCCCTCTCTCTTCCTCTCCTCTTTCCCCCTCTCCCTTTCTCTCTCCTCTCTCTTTCTCCTTCTTTCTCCTCTCCCTCTCCCCTCTTTACCTTCCTTCCTTTGCATATATCTTATATTTATTTACCTATATAGATCTAATATCCCTGCCCCTCCCCCTAATAGACTTGACTATATCTTCAGCACCCAGAACAATCCCTTACACACAATAGTCTTTTAAAACATTAAAATAAATGTTTGTCATATTGAAATGAAGGAACTCAGGATGGAAGGTATGGAGGCATGCGTTTGTATCTGTTTCTTTATATATGAATCCCATAGGAATTAGCTTTTTAAGTCTCATGGAAAAGAAACTTTCATATTAATCTTACAAAAAAGATAGATCTGGGAAGTGCACATGAAGGATGGATATTATGTTCCTATGTTAAGCTTTTGTTATGTGTGACATCCAGTTACTTTAAACCTTATCATTTCTAACAGAGAAAGTGCATATATTTAATTTCTCACCACATGGAACTGTTAGTTTTCAGGACAGACAACAGAGGGCAGCAAAAAGGCCAAATACTCTCATTCTGACAGCATTCTGCCATAGAATTAGGCATATATGTATTTCAAGGAAAAACATGTAGGGAGTACAAAGACAAAGAGTGATTTGAATGAATTCTGGGAGACAGTAGCTTGTCAAAATAGGAGGGAGGCGGTGAAAAAAATGACTGCACTTTCATTTATAACAGGACTAATCCCAAAGATTATCTTAGAGGTCTCTGATAATCTTCAGGGTTCACTAGTGGAACTAAGAGCCTTCACTGACCCTCTGCAACCACACATACCAGAGGCACGCCTCCGACCCAGGTCTTTTCAACTCCAAGGCTGATTCAGTCTTCTATCTACCATGACAAAGCTACTGCTCTTGGAAGAGAAGATCAGGTTTATGTAATAATGCAGAGGTCAGCTGCATTTATGGGGCAGTAGGTAGTGCAGCAGATAGATTCCTGGGCCTGGAGTTAGGAACACTCATCTCCCTGAGTTCAAATCCAGCCTTAGACACTTAGTAGTTGTGTGACCTTGGGGAAGTCATTTAACTTCAAAACACTTCTTTTAAAGCATCTTCTACTTAAGGCCTTTCTGATCCTTCTGGTTATTTTCTCTCTCTTTGTCTCTCTCTATCTCTCTGTCTCTCTCTCTCTCTCTTTCTCTCTCTCTCTCTCTCTCTCTCTTTTTTTCTCTCTCTCTTTTTCTCTCTCTCTGTTTCTGTTTCTCTATGTCGCTGCTTGCCTCAGTTTCCTCATCTGTAAAATGAGCTGAAGAAGGAGATAGCAAACCACTCCAGTATCTCTGCCAAGAAAATCCCAAATGGTGTTATGAAGAGTGGGACACAATTGAAAACAACTCATCAACAATGACAATTTGAGTAGTAGAATATAAAAAGAAAAAGAAAGAAAGGAAGGAAGGAAGAAAGAGGTGAGGCTTCTTGGATTCCTAGATCTACAATAGGGAGGCAGCACGCTAGAGTGAAAAGTAGATTAGACCAGAAGTCAGAAGACCTGGATTCTATTCTGGCTCTGATGCTTCTTGGCTGGATAGTCTTAGGCATCCTTTCTGAACTCTAGGTTTCTCCTCTACAAAATGAGGATATTGGACTAAATTCTATGATTTTATTATATAGTCACTATGGCATTTCAGTGCCTGAACATGAGATGTATTTCTACATAAATGGTTATTTTTAATTGAGTAACAAGAGCTCTCTGTGTTGTAAAATTGCCTAATGGATAGAGAGCTGCCCTTAGGACCAGAAACACTAGGATTCAAGACCATAGAAAAAAATCACTTAAATCCTTATTGTGCTAGCCAACTTTCTAAGACTATAGATTGTAGAGAAGATGATGATCTGTACAGCTAGAAGGACTTTCCTCATCCAGGAGTTCTCTGTATTAATGAAATCACAGGGCCAGTCCCTATTTCTGTTTCTCATGAATACCATGGTACAGAGGTGATTCTGGCTTCTTGAAAGTTATGCCAGGAGAATATGAGCACTTAGCAGGTTTTATTAAATTGGAAAGGCTTCACTCATAAGCTTATTGATAGACTTTTTCCTGTTATCCAAGGACTGGCTCAACTAAGTTCAGAGGATATAGGGCAATTAATTTTTGGTCACAATAATTTCTCTAAAAAAACAAAACAAAACAAAACAAGCCCCAATTAAAAAAATATTCCAACACTAAGTAAAATATTTAATTAATGAACATTAAGTAAGATGAGCATTTCCATATATAAAAGAGAATATAAAAAGAAGATTGTACATACAATCAATACTCACAAAGATTTTTCTGCCTCTAAATAGGTAACAACTCAACAGATTATTTTCAAAGCTGTCCATGCTTCCTACTGAATTGCCTTCTGTTATCTTTTTTGAATTAAAAAAAATAACTTGATGGCTTCCTATTGCCCCTAAGATAAAATATAACTACTACTCTTCCTCCTGTGCAATCTGGTTCTCTCTTATCTTTTCAGGCAATTGCACAATACCCTTTCACATGCTGTGCCTTTGTTCTCTGTGCCAGAAATGCATTGCTTCTTTACCCTTCTTTGGAGAATTGCAAGCTTCCTTCAAAACTTAGCTCAAGAGCTATCACTTATAAGAAGCTTATCTTGATCCCTGAGTTGATAACATTCTCCCTTGAGAAATTATTTTGATTATGGTAGTAATTAGGGAATCCCTCCCCATCTGCTGGATTGGGATTTTCCTCATGGAGCTGAGAATACATAGGCCAAGGAGGCCATTTTTTGGAGCATGTGTGGAGCTGAATCTTTGGCTCAGTCTCTTCCAGTGGGTCCCAATAACCTATCACTTCTGTGGATTTGTTGCTAAGAAGTCTAGAGACTTCTATCTGATTCCCTGGTCTCCATGACAAGGGCAGGTGAAAAGACCCTGAACCAAAGAGAACGGATCCCTGAGCCTTCTAGGAACAAAAATAAAATCTTCCTTTTGTCTTTTAAAGTCTTCCTGACTTCATGACTTATGTCCCTTTTAATACTCCAGACTTCTTATACTTCACTCTCTTACAAGAACCCTGTCATATAATGACACTGGCTCCCTTGCTATTATTCCTCATACAAGATATTTCACCTCCAAACTGAGATTTTTACTAGTTGTCCCTCATGTCTGGAATTCTCTCCCTCATTTCCACTTCCTAGCTTCTTTCAAGTCTCAGCTAAAGTACCACCTTCTGCCATAAACTCTCCTCAGTCCTCCTTAATCTGAGAGCCCTTTTTTGGAAAGCACCCCCAATTTATCCTGTTTATATCTTGTATCATGGTCCCATTAGATTCTGAGCTTTTTGAGAGTCTGCCTTTTGTCTTTTTGTACCCTAGAGCTTAGAACATTGCCTGGAATACAGTAGGAGCTTAACAAATGCTAACTGACTGACTGAGACAGGAGAATCCTGGCTTTAAGAGAAGTTATTTCACCTTATCTTGCATTTTTCTTTGAAATGTGTTGTTTGGGACTTAGGAAGTCTCTCTTTTGGCTTTTAGTAAGAACATGTCTCTCTGGAAGTAGCTAAGCAGAAGCTTAGCTTTGTGTATGCTCCACAGGATGCTTTCCTCTTGGCCCCTCCACACCCATTACTCAGTTCCATGGAACATGCATTATGATTTACATATATTTCCTATTTCATTTTCAATGTACATTTTGTTTCCCCTAGATAAAACATAAGCTTGAGGGTAGGAACTGTTTTGTTTTTATTTCTGCACCCTCAACAACCCAGCACAATGCTAAGGACATAGGAGGCCCTTATTAAATAGAATTAGGAAGAAAATATAGACTTCATGGTCCTTTGGTTTGACTTCCTAAGGATGGAGTGAATTTGGGTGGCTAGAGGGAAGCATCTCAGAATCAGCAAAAAATTTCCCTTGCAGGAAAAAGCAGAGTCTGTTTTTTACTTTAAGAGCATGTAACAGCTTATGAATGTATCATTTATAGTCATGTAATGATTCAATTAAATAAGTGTTTACTATGTACTTCTCATGTGCAAAATCCTATGTTCAGTGCCAGCCATCCAGATACAAAAGATGGTCCCGTACTCAAAGAGCCTGCTTTCGACAATAATAATGATAATTCACTTTTATATGTCTTTATGATTATAAAATGTTCCATGAATATTCTCTAATGTGATCTTCATAGCAATCTGGTGAAGCAGTCAATGTGGATGTTATTGGAGCCACTTGGAGGGTTTAGTGGACAGAGTACTGGACCTGGGGTCAGGAAGACTGGAGTTCAAATATGGCTGTCCACGTTTATTGGGTTTGTTTTACCCAGTGACTGGGTAAGTCACTGACACCCTTGCTACCTTAGTTTCTGTAAAATAAGGATAGTAATAGCATCTGTCTTTCAGGATTATTATGAGATGATATTTTAAAATGCTTTGCAAATCTTAAAGTACTACACAAATTTATTATTATTAGCTAAATAATTATTTTTAATAGTTATTGTTATTATCTCGATTTTATAGATGAAGAAACTGAAGCTCAGAGAAGTTAAATCACTTGTCTCCTATAACAGTTTGTAAATGGAACAGTCAAGACTCAGATTCTGGGTCTTCTGCCTTGAAATCCAAAGTTTTTTCTATTACAATCTCTTTTTCCAACTTACTGGCATAATTCTATTTCCTATCTAGGAAAATCTTCCCATATCTAGGACAATCATGCCTGTTTTGTATTATAATTAGTTGTGTATGTGGCTAATCTCACCTGCTGGACTACAAATTCCTGTAAGATTGGGACTGTGACTTCATTTCCTGAATGCTTCTTTGCACTTAGCAACTGTTTAACAAACACCCATTGAGATATTTGTAAAAAGACTTAAGAATTCTGATTGAGTTAGTGACCAATCATGACTACAGAGAACTTGTGATGAAATATACTGCCCACCTCTGATAGGGGTGATGGACTCTGGGTGCAGAATGAGAAGTATTTTTCTTTTTTCTTTTTGGACATGGCCAATGTGGAAATTTGTTTTGCTTGACTATATACTTGCAACATGGATTTTTCTTTTATTTTTCCCCCCATTGGAATGGGGAAGATAGGAGGTTAAAAAATATAGATTTGTGTAATTTGAAAAAAAGTTAAATAAAAATGTTTTGTAAATAACTTCATAAGATAGATTTTGTAACAGCTGACAAGGTTAGCTTGAGAATATGTCACAACTATGAAAGCTTATGAAGGGGGAATACAGAGAACAAAGGGGAGGGCTGAGATCCAGAGGCCACAGATGTCACTAAGCACATCAAGGGTGGTGGCAGTTAAGATGGGCAGCTTGCCGCACTACCAAGAGCCAGCTACTCCAAAACTTTGCCATTTCATCCAATATGGAACTGGTACAGAGCAAGATTCGGATCTGTCCCTAAGCTTGTTTCAGACCCACAGAGAGCGGGCTGACCAGTGTACAAAAGCCCTGTACATGGAGTCCTGGGTGGGGCAGGATTTGCTTTGTGAGTTAGACTTGAGTTTTTTTTTTTGAGGTTTATGTGTCTCTGGCAGCATTCAGGGATCAGAAGTGGCACAGCATTCTGACCATTTAATTAATTCACAAACATCCTCATTCTCATTTCCAGAACATTATTCCACCTAATTATTTTTTTTTCCAGTCTGTCCATTTGGAATGAAAAACAAAAGAATAAAGCTTAATGCCAGTATTTCTCAATGTCTCTCCATGAATATACCTCCCCACTAAATACAAGGCTGGTAATTCAGAAGCAAAGCACTAATATATTCAGCATAAAACAGACAGAGGACCTAGAGCAATAATGACAACACTAATAACTAAAACAGTTATAACAATTAACAACAATTACAATGATAGAGAAGCTAATGGGTATGATCACTGCATTTAAATTGCTGGCGGAGCTGAGATGGACTTTTTCTGGAGAAAGAATGGGATGGAATCTTCTACTTTTTCGACAGGCAGAGATCCAAGTGCTTTAGTCTATTTTAGAAAGGCTAAAAGCCAAAGCAACCAGAGTGGAACCAGCTATGAGGAGAAAGGGAATAAATAAACCAAGAAACAAAAACGGGTTTGATTTTTTTTTCCCTTGGGTTAAAATTATGGGACCAGGCTTATGTCAATTTTTTCCAAGCTCACGTACTTAAGGAATATACCTTTAATATTGTTGAGATTACTCGTGTTTCTCTCTCTCTCTCTCTCTCTCTCTCTCTCTCTCTCTCTCTCTCTCTCTCTCTCTCTCTCTCTCTTTCTCTCTCTTCTTTTTGCTGTTGGGGTTAAGTGACTTGCCCCAGGATCACTAGGAAGTGCTAAGTGTCTGAGGCTGAATTTGAACTCAGGTCCTCCTGACTTCAAAGTTGGTGCTCTAACCACTGCACCACCTAAGTGCCCCTATGTGTCTGTCTCTTATCTGAGACCAGGTAAACGTCTCTCATGACAGGTCCAGAAATTAAATATCAGTCTCTAGACTTTGTTAGATTAAAAACTCTGTGAGTCAATACTTCCTATTCTTTTTTTAATACCTTCAATTCCCTTGGATTTTGTTTTTGTGTTGTAGAAGCAATAGGGTTAAGTGACTTGTCCAGAGTCACACAGCTAGAGTCTGTATTTGAATTCAGATCCTCCTGCCGCCAGGGTTGGTGCTCCATCCACAATACCATTTAGCTGCCCCCATCAACCCTAGCTTTTGACTGAGAAGAATGTGGGTTTGAGGTCCCTAAAAAGTTTAAAACTGAAAATTGAAGGCTCACTTGGTGTGTTCCTTTAATTTTCTTAAGCTAATGGGGCCTCACATTGGTCACAATATCTAACACTTCAAAGATCTGAAGGTTTTTCACTATATTTCCATTGTCAAGCTTGATCATGAGCCTCTGACCAAGAAAGAATCTTTGAACATTGTTGTGGTCTCAAATTTTATTATCTTGTAGCCTGGCCAGATGAGGTTTCCTTCTACAGACTATAAACTCCTTGAGGGCAGTACTTTGTACACATTAAAGTTCTATATAAATGCTAAATTCTTGGTATTTTTCATGTTTATTTAAAATACCTCTTTATTATTTTTACTTAAAGAAATTAAATATAACTTGTCTATAGAAATGGTATGTATGTCAAGTACATAGGAATTTTTACCCTAAGACTAATTTAGCTCTGAAACTCCACAGGAGAGTTAATGCAGAAGATGCCAATAAACCGAGTGTTATTTAATTTTATATCTGATTTGAACCCAGGGCTTCCTGACTTCGAAGCTGTGTGACAATTTCCCAGTGTCCCCAGGCAATTTTCCAAAACTCATCTGTAAGTCACAGATGAGTTGGTGATTTTCTTCAATGGAGTTTCTTTCTTTTTTTTTTTTTTTAATTAAATGTTTTTTCAATTAACAAAAGTCTATTTTCTTTTCCTCCCACCTCCTCCCACATTAGGGGGGGGGGGGAAAAGAAAAAAGTCTTTCTAACAGATATACGTAGACAAAACAAATTTCCACACTGGCCATGTCCAAAAAATGTTTCACTCTGAATCCTGAGTCTATCACCCCTCTTCAGGAAGTGGGGAAAATGCTAGCTATTCTGAAGAGGATAATAGCAATAATAGTGATGTTGTGAATCTCTTGCTCTATAAGTCAATAAGCAATTTATTAGACACCTACTATGTTCTGGGTTCTGTGTTAAACAGTGAGGATATAAGGAGAGGCAAAAGCTTGTCCCTGCTCTTGTGTATATATATATATATATATATGTGTGTGTGTGTGTTTGTGTAAATTTGGAGATAATCACCAGAGGGAAATGGACTAGTATTAAGGGAAATCAAGAAAGACTTCTCATCTGTAGGGAGATGTAGTACATAATTGATTGATTAGCCTCCTTTAACCTAGCTAAGTTGGGATAACAGTTGTACAGTTTGTTGCTGAACCAGTGCCTAAAAACCTTCTCAGCTTGGTGGTCCTTACTGGAACTTATTGTCCTCTAACCCAGAGTTTTTTCTATAGCCTAATGAGGTACCAGTGTAGGGCATTAGAAAAGAAACAAATGAATAAAACGCATGAAACAAAACAGGAAGACTCATTAAAACCATTCAACCTGAGCATGAGGAGGGGAGGGGCTGGTCAATAAGGTTCCAAATCCTACCTCTTTAAAGTAGAATTGGTTCAGACCAGGCAGAAAGATGCCATTTTCAGCTAACTGAACTGAGTCTGTCTGAGCCTTTAATAACCATTACAGAATGAAAGGTGTTAAAAGGAAGCAAGATATTGTAGCTTCTCAGCTGGGCTGGATGGAAAGCAAGAGAAGGGATCATGAATCTGCACGTACTACTGTTTTTTGCTTTTCTTTTTATCTTTCACACATAGCACAGTGCCCAGCACATAGTAGGCACTTAATAAATGTTTACTGACTGATGATTTAATGGGTTTTGGTTTGGAAAATCTCTCACAGTTCCTGACTGCCATCTTTCTACCCTTTTATTAGGTTGAAGTACAGCTGGGTAATGACTAACAACTGATGTTTGGTCTCAGGAAAATGCTGGTTTCAAAAGTTCAGGGCTACAAATACTTGCTGTGGCTGCCATATGCTTCCTTAGCCTAGTAATTCATTATAGTGGGGGAGACTTGGGTGGTAAGAACATCTCAGTAATGTAACGCTCAGCAGAGTAACCATTTGCTCTGTTCTCCAGAAATAGCTGAACTTCTGACTTCTATTTGGCTGAGTTTGCCAATGGTGGCCGAGCAATAATGACCTGTTCGGAGGTCTCCTTTGGTCAGACACTGACTAATCAAAGGAATAAAAAGTCTGAGGATGATTTGCTCTTCCAGAACTGGCTATTACATGACAGGGTACACTCAAGCAATGGCCTGTGATTTTATTAAGGACAGCATGGAGCAGTTTCACCTTGGGTCACCTATGTATGAGTGGCAAAAAGAAGAGATAAGCGTGAGTTAGTAAGCCCCAAATCAGACAGTTTTGTACTATAAAAGCAAGGCTGAAGGTTAGAATCCAATGTGATCAAAGGTGCTGAAAAGTCACTCATTAAAATAACCCTGTTACTTTCATGCTGTAAAGTGAACCCTTTATAGATTGAACAATCAATACTACAAGCCTGTGACAGATTTTCTTGGTAACAGAATAAAATAAAAGAAATTACAGTTTATAGGGTCATTAACACCCAATAGGGGTGCTTCCCCCACCTTGCAATGAGAGTTCTCATTGAAGGTCAGAAATGGTGACAGTTTTAACTGAACAAGCAAGGGGAAATGTACAGGAAAAGGGACCAGTATATTTAATTTTCCTGAGAAGTGGTGGTGGTGCTCAGATTTTAAAGGCAACATTCCTCTCAGAGGGATTTCCTAGCAGGATGAGCTAAGGAACAAGAGTTGTTTGCCTTTATTTGCAAAGACATATGGCATCTGATAGAGTACTGATCCAAGTGAGTTTCACAATCTGGAACTTGGGCCAAATCTTGCTGCCTTTTACACAGAGCTTCACCACTGTCTCTTTTTCTCAGGTCCCTCTTGTGTTTTATATGCCTTCAACCATACTGCCTGCCCTTTCTCTCCCATCCATGCCCTCCTCCCTCAGTATTCAAACTACTTTTATAGATAAGTGATGGGATCTGGATGTTCCATATTTGTGGTTCACTCTAAAGCTCCTTTGGAGAAAAGATACACTATAAATTCAATAAATATATAAATAAACAAATTTAAAAAAATTTCTACCCCCAGATTCTTCCAAGGGAGCAAAAATTCTTCTTTGGAATTTTAATCATTGAGACACCAATCATTACAACCAATAAAAAAGTAAAAAAACACAGGAGCATGTTTTAGGGCTTCCTATTTACTTTACCCCTTGGTGTGGGGATGGGGAGGAAACTCAAGGAACAAAAGGGAATTTTTCTTTTAAACTAAGTTGAATTATAGCCATTAGAACAGTTAAGGAAGGGGAAAACACACACACACACACACACACACACACACACACACACACACACATACACACACACAGAATTTTTTTCTTCTTCCCAAACACGAACCACAACAGAGGGGTGTGGGAAGGAGGAAATGAGATAAAGGACAAATCTAGTACTGAATTTTAGAGCCTTGCCAGAAATCTATTTCCTGAATGGTGGTAACTATGAAGCTGGGTTGTGGGAAACCTATACTTATTCCACCCACTACACATTCACTCACTCACATACACTGAATAGTTTCTCTTCTGCCAGAGATGGAAGTTTGATGGGGAAGAGAAGCAGGTGGGTAATGGGTAGGTAAGGAAACAGATTTTCCACTTGAATTCTGCACTGCGAATAGAAATCAGTGTTCCTGAGTAAAAAGCAAGGAACTACTTCTGGTTTCTATAGACAAGTTTTAGAATGCACTCAGCTTGGATTGGGATCATCCTAGGACCACTTTAAGTAGTGCAAGCATTCCTCCCAACATCCTTGTCTCGTTGTCTCTAGCCTCCCTCCTTCCTTTGATGTCTCTTTCTGCTTTCTCTCCCTTTGGCTGTCTGAGGTTTATGAGGCTGGGCCCTTCTCTTAGCCTTTGTTAAGTCATTTCCTGGAGAGGACTAACCAAGAAAAAAGGGGGTAGGAGGTGGGGAGGATGCAGATAATAGAAAGGGAAAGGGAAAGGGACAAAGAAAGAAACACAGTAAGGAAGAAGGGAAATAAAAATTGAGAAGAAAAGAGGAATACAAAGAGACACATTTACATAGAGATAGTGAGCCAGAAACACATCACAGACACAGGCTTTTATACTGAGATCTCTGTAAATAAGAAAAATAAAACTGGTTGGATTCTAAATCAGGCACAATTCAGGTATTGCTGATGGAATGAATGTCCTTGAGGTGTCACTGAAACACACAATCTTCCTTTCCTGACAACAACTGAATAGGCCCTGGGTGAGGCTTCCTGCCACTTAAAGAGGCTTCAGAGGGGCATCTGACCTCAGAAAAGATGGGTTAACTAACAGCCTGAAGCATGGTTAACCGTCTGGGATGAATAAGTTGTAATTTTGTATTCAACCAAACTGTTCCATATTCATTTCCAAATGTGCCTGGAATCAAACAGGGCCATCAGAAGTCAGCATCACCCAGTAATTCTATTTTTCACTCTACATTCACTTTTCAGATCTGACACATCTCCATTCCCCTCTGAACTTGCAATTTCTGGGCCTCTCAGAGAGGAGACATTTCCATTCTCTCCACTCTTAATCCTGTAGGCTCTTAAGAGATGAGGCAATTGCATGCAGCTCCACTATTCTGATTTAAAAGTAGTGAAAGGGGAAAAAAAAAGGATCTGGTTTAGATCTTCCTCTTACCTTTGATAGGAGTCTGAAGTGCTCTCCTAACATTAATTATTGAATATATTCAATTGCTTCTTAAGGATCATTCTATATTCTGCCACCTTTTTTTTCCCAGGGAATTTTGGTGTAGAAACACTCAAATTCTCCCTAATTTTCCCAGTCAGAAAGTCCAGTTGTGTTTATATTCTCAAAAAAGGTACTTTTTCCACTTTGAAGCTGACATATCCTACACAGTCTTTGAATCAGTCAGTAAGCATCGACTACATACCACACACTGTTCTAAGTGCTTCAGATACAAAGAAAAGCAAAAATATAGTCCCTGACCTCAAAGAGCTCACATTCTAACAGGATAAAGAGAAGCAATATGCAGATGACTATGTACATACAAATTATATGCAGTTTAAATGGAAGGTTATATCAGAGAAAGGCGTTAGAAACCCTGGGTGAGTGGAGGAACCAGAAAGGGGCTCCTGTCAAAAGGAAGCCTGAAAGGAAGCCAGGGAAAAGCAGATAGGAAAAAGGATGAAGGAAGAAAGAGGAAGAAAAGTCAAGAGGTAGAAGTGAGGAGGGAGAGCATTCTAAGTATGGGGAAGGAAAAGGCAAAGAGCCCAGGGAAGAAGTATTATGTACAAAAAGGCCAGTATGCATTAACCAAACTTTGTGTACCTCTTTTTGGCTGACTTCCGCTGCTGTCTTCGGCCAGAGCAAGTTCTTCATCTGTTGGGACAAAATTAAAAAAAAATCAATATTAGAAAGTGGTGCTGAATGGTGTTGAGTCATGGGACACTATGGTTGCCAAAGAAAATGAGCATTTCCTAAAAGGCAAAAGAGAGGTTCAAGGTGATTGTAAGACAATGCATTCCAAATGAGGAAATATGGAGAACTGGAATAAATGATATCAAAGAAATATTTCAGCAAAAAAGATGGTAAACTGGTATAACAGAATCAAGGTTCAAATGAAATAATAGATGGGAAGCATTTTGTAAGCCTTAAAGTACTATATAAATGCCATTTATTATTATTATTATTAGCCTGCAGTAACTAGGCTCCCAGTCTGATGATAATTTCATTCCCTGAGATTTCTACTGTACTCAAGCAATGTTTATAGAGTGCTATGAAAATATGCTATTAAGTTTCTAATTAAGTTTAATCTGTATTAATCTGTATTCTTCTGCATCTAGATTCCAGCTTCTTAAACTGTGGTTTGCAACCCCAAATGGAGTATTGTAAATGAATGTGGAGAACATGAAATTATGATTTATTATCAGTAAATGTTTGATTTGTATACCTATTTTATATATCTGTATACCCAAGGTCATGTAAGGGTAAAAGGGGTAGTGAGTGAAAAAAGCTTAAAAAGCCTTGGTTTAGATAATCAACAAAACAATAAAAAGTTTTGCAAGACCTTGAACAGAGATACATATGGGGGAAGGATAGGGGGATGCTTTTTAGGTGGTCAACAAATGAAGTCTTTTCAAAGAGGGAACTAGTCAAGGAGGTTCATCACTTGGCACTTGGCCCTAACAGAGAGAAAGGGCCCAGCAGAAGGGAGTTAGGAAAGGGAAGCCCATTGGTAGAAGGGTGGGATGCTCATCTGTAGCTAACTGCCAATATTTAGATACTCAGGGATCTTATCCACAAAGCTATCCTCCAGCCTTTCTCATCACAACTCCATCTTGTGTCCCTCTTGTCCATCTCTTCCCCTAATATTGCTTCATGTGCCGGGTGACTCCCTTGCTTTCTTCCAACATCATACAGCATACAGATTAAATGTTGATTGTCTCTAATTCTTGACCCCTGCCCAGTTCTTATGACAGGACTTGATTCAGGCCCTTCCCTAGTATTGTTGTATAGTTACTTTAATCACATCCAACTCTTCATGACCCCTTTTGGAGTTTTCTTGGCAAAGATACTGGACTGGTTGGCCATTTTCTTCTCCAGCTCATTTTACAATTGGGGAAACTGAGGCAAATAGAGTTTAAATAACTAGCCCAGGGTGACACAATTTGTAAGTGTCTGAGGGTGTATTTGAATTTAGATCTTGCTGACTCCAGGCTCAGTACTCCATGCACTGTCACATTACTTTTTTGTGTTTATTTTCCCTTGAACTAAATTTTAAGGATATATCAAAAGATTTGTGTGTGTTCTGGCTTAAACCCGGTTGAACTATAGACAAAGAATATAGGCAAGAGAAGACAGTCTTTGAATACAAGAATCAGGAATATAAATTGTTTTTAAACATGCATAAAATTTTACTCAAATATAAGAATATCTGATTGCATCAGTACAGGGAATATTTGATGTGCAAACTTGTATGTCACAACACAACACAAGTTTATGACTTGCTAATTAAGTCCTAGGATGTTGCCCATGCTTAATATTTATTATAAGACGTGGACTCAGTTACTTGGCTAGTAAAGAGTGAAAGACAGGGTTTAGACTCAGAGTTTTCCTGAATTTAAGCCCTCAGCATTTTACCTATTATATTGTACTACCTTTTATTAAAAAATAATAAAAACAACCCCCCCAAACATAAATAAAAACAAGTTACATAGCTTTAAAGAAGTGATCTCATTTCATAGAATTTTTCTAACGTAAATTTAGGCTTGATACTGGGGGGAGGACAGGAAGGTAGAGGAAATATGTGTTATAAGAGTTATAATTTCCCAATACACCTTTCCTTTCAACCTGGTTATATCTTTTCGTAAAAGCAGCAATGTTACTTAACTGCGATCTACAACTAAATTCACCTAGACAGAACATCCTACTTATCCACTGACTAAAATGAAGGATAGATATGGGAGATGATGGAGATGACACCTGAATATAGGAAATTGTCCACAAAGAAATAAATCACACTACACACACAGAGCATTCGTTGTACTCCCTCTTCCTTCTCTCTGCCATTTTTTGTTTCTTCTTCCTCCTCTGTTCCTACTCGTTGACTTCACAGGAAGAAAAAATATTAAAGTAAGATTGTTTATGTTTTTTTTTTTTTTCAGGTTCAGAGGCACCTGCTAAGGTGAAGAAGAGACTGCCCTTCTGCTGATCCCACGCAATTCAATCACACACAGAGAAAGAGAGATACAATTTGCTGTGTTTAGGCACTTTCTAAAGAGAGTTTACTCCACTTCTACTGCCTGGCCCAGCTGTCTCCTCTTCCCAATTCTAATCAATGTAAATTAGGTCAGATCTCCACTGTGAATTACAAATTGGATCCGAAATTGTAGGGTCACCATGACTGCTATTCCACCTCCTCCTCCCCCGCCATTAGATGGGAAGCTACACCAAAGATCTTTTCTAAATAAATCAGACTTTATTGTAAAACTCGGCCACTGACGAGACATAACCTCATTAGCATTGATTTTAAAATAAATTATTGAAAGTGGCTTGCCTGCTCTTTGCATTTGTAAAATAGGAGAATGTAAATGTATTTGCAATGATAAAAAAGACAACCCAAACTTGATTCCTTTATCCTTTCAGACAACAGCACTTAATCTGGTCAAAGCACAAAAATGGAAAAGAAAAAAAAAAGTCTGTTTCTATGCTGTTCATTTCCAGATCAGACACTCTGTCTTCTATGAGGCTTTGGAATTACCTAGGGAAAAAAAAAAGAACTCTGGCCCTATATATCTTAAATGCCATTCACTATTATCAATGAACTCTATAGATGTGACTCTGGCAGCCCTAAGCCCCACATCTGTGCCATCTAACACTCTACTTGCCAGAGGAGATGAGGGTGGGGGACAATCCAAGAATTTGACTTTGATTGCCAAAGGTTCTTGGATGATATTGTCAATCAGTGATATAGTTATTGGCTACATGTTCAGTTCTTCTACTAGATTACAAGATCCTTCAGGGCAGATGTGGTTTCTCATCTCTATATTCCTATCAACTAGAGCACTTGTATCTAGTATGGGCAAGTTAATGGGGACAAAGTAACATAGTTACCTTTATAAACTTTTACACTAAACCTTTAAACTTTTTATACTGTCAAAAAACTCATTTTTTTGGGGTGTGTTATATTCTTATTTTGTTGCAACTACTTGATTTATCCTATTTGTCATTAAGTTCACAAGAATGATTCTTCATTGTGAAACCACATTTTTCCTCACTGGATATTAAGTAAATCTTTGATAATCCACTTCCCAAGTGTAGTCTAAATTATAACTTCTAGGTTTTCAACAGGATTTAATTTATGTGAGTTTCCAGACCACTGAAGTATCTTTATCTCTATTTCTTGGAAATACTTTAAAATCTTTAATGATGTATGGTATGGTATAAAGTTTTGTTGAAGTTTCCCATCTCCATATGGGAATTTTTATAATTTTATAACAATTTTGATTCTCAATATATCATTATATTTATCATAAGTTATCATTCTCCAATGTGGACAAGACTTCCAGACTCACTGGAAGTAAAATTCTCCTAAACATTTTGGGGCAGGTATTTTATTGTTATTTGTTTGTCCTTCAAAAAGGACCATGACATCAGGGAGCTGATGGCCTGACAAGCAAGTGAATTGGATTTCAGTGAGGGAGGACTGTGCAAGACCAATTGCCTCACTTTCCCCTCCAGAGCAAGATATAGACCAGGATGACTGGAAAAGGCTCTGGATGCACCTTGACCTTTTTAAACTAAGGTCTTTCCCAGATCTCTGTTTGACTGAAGCCCCATCCATTTAGATGTTTTACAGTGAGATGGAGATACCTAGATTTTGTAAGCTCACTTAGACTACTTCTGACATAGGTTTTACATGAAAGTGAATTTCTTCAGTAAAAATTAACTTTTTCCAATCTTTAGTACTCCAGTTTTTGTATTGTCTTGCCTGTAACACACAATTTTTTTTCCCTTAAATAAGCAAGTTATAAACTTTAAAAAAATTAGTCTTATACTTCCAACTTCAAGAAGCCTATGTCTCACTACAAAAAGATCAATAACATGTTCCTACAGCTGTGAGGTCTTTGCTTATAATTGGACTGTCTTGCACAATAGTTTATTGTTCTTAGTTTATATTTTCCACCTTATTTTTCTTTGCACATTAGTGTGGCTGATTGTTTCATTGTGAGCTTAAGTGATTGCTGAAATGCTTGACTTTCCCAAACCAACAGTTGCTGCAATCTCTCTCTCTCTCTCTCTCTCTCTCTCTCTCTCTCTCTCTCTCTCTCTCTCTCTCTCTCTCTCTCTCTCTCTCTCTCTCTCTCTCGATGTGTATATATATATAT
The DNA here is from genome assembly GCF_048593235.1 of Sminthopsis crassicaudata. Lineage (NCBI taxonomy): Eukaryota > Metazoa > Chordata > Mammalia > Dasyuromorphia > Dasyuridae > Sminthopsis > Sminthopsis crassicaudata. The sequence continues at coordinate 348,021,095 of NC_133620.1, read as the reverse complement.
ATATATATATATATATATATATATATTTTTTTTTTTTTTTTTTTTTTTTTTTTTGCTGAAGCAATTGGGATTAAGTGACTTGCCCAGGGTCACACAGCTAGGAAGTGTTAAATGTCTGTGGCCAGATTTAAACTCCTGACTCTATCCACTGTATCAGCTAATTATCCCCTGCTGCAATATTTTAAACAGTTGTTGAAGTATGCTGTTTCAGAGCTAAAGGTTTTGCATATTACTATAAGGAAATATATATTGCTATATTAAATAAGTTTCCTTATAGTATTATCTATTCTTTTAAACTATGGAGTTAAAAATGCAACAAAAGAGAAGAATAAAATGTGTGTATGACAAAATCGAATACTCTGGTGAGAACTAACAAAAGTGAGGAAATCAGCGGAATTCAGTTTCATAAGGTCAAGTTTACTTGTTTTAAGTCAATTTAGTGTCACACAAGCATGAAACCTTAGCAAAGTCATGGCTTGTTCTAGTGATTTGCATACTATTGTAGATACTAATAAAAGTTGTATTAAATTTATTGAGTTGTATACCAGGATCTCTAAGAATAGATCACATCCATATCATGAAGACATTCACAATCAGAGCTGAGAAAAAATTGTAAAAGTCAGTGAAAGGCATATCCCAGATGTTGAAAAATAGAGACAAAAATGCACTACTGCTAGAGTTATAAACTGATTCTATCATTCTGGAGAACAATTTAGAAAGGTGTCCAAAGGGTTATAAAGTTGTACATAGCCTCTAATGCAGCAATACCACCACTAGGCTGATTCTCTAAGGAGATCAAAGAAAAGAAAAATATACAAAAATTATGTAAAAATGTTTTTAGTGTTCTTGTGGTGGCAAAGAATTGAATATTGAGGAAATGCATTAGGAAATGGCTAAACAAGTTGTGGTATATGACTGTGACAGAATACTATTTTGCTATAATAATTGATGAATAGGTTGCTCTTAGAAAAACCTGAAAAGACTTAGATGAACTGATACAAAGTGAAGTAAACAGAAGCAGCAGAACAGCGTGCACAGTAGTAGCAACACTGCACGATGATCAACTATGAAAGACTTAGCTACTCTGATTAAGATAATGATCCAAGACAATTCCAAAGGATGTATGATGGAAAATGCTAAACACCTCCAGAAAAAGAACTGATGAACTCAGATATTGTTTGAAGCACATCTTTCCACTTTCTTTATTTTTCTTGCCCTCCCCTCCCCCCCCCTTTTTTTTTGGCAATGTGTCTAATATGGAAACATGTTTTACATGACTTCAGGTAGGATGGATATCATACTGCTTGCCTTCTCGTTGTGTGGGAAGAAAATCTAGAGAGAAGGAGAGAATTTGGAAGTCAAAATAAAAAAAAAAAGGCCTGTTTTATAACAGGGGTGTGAATATAAATGTTAAATAATAGTTGGAGGTGTGTGTGTGTGTGTGTGTGTGCAAGAGTGGAAGAATATACCATACTTTTAAGTTTAATTTGCATTACTTCTACTTTTTAAAGTCTAGACAAGTCTATAAATCATGATTTGATTTGTAGTTTGTAGATTTTTGAGGTATAAATGTTGTTCACATGGAAAATGTAACAACTTTAATAATCAGCTGTGAGAGTCAGTTTAAGCTGGCTCCTACATATTTTTGCTGTGTACTCTGTTATTATCTTTTTAGCAACATGGGTTACCAATAGTTGCCAACTGGCTGACTGATTACTTGGCTTGGCCAATATTTTATCACTGAAGTCAGGGCCTCTCTTCTTGATGTGATATTAAAGCTGATTATTTTAGTTTTGATAATCTAGCCAGGATTCTTGATTAAAACACAAACTAATGATCTTCAAACCTCATAGGAAAGAAGTCTGCTGGCTAAAACTTTCATGCTCTGCTCCCCAAACCCCTTCAAAAAAATAAAGTTCTCATCTTCTATCATTCCCCTATTCAGCCCTTCTACTTGAGCCATAATTTTAGTTTTTAATCAATTGCAATGGAGAGGGCTATTTTATGCTAAAATATCAGCTGAACTTCTCTTTAATAAAAATATCACTCAGCATTTCCATCATTGAGCTTTGTAAAACACATCAGGTATAAATTTTGTTATTAAATATTAACATCAGTCATCAGGACCTTCCTTGCAAGATGACATGGAAATCCTCAACCTCAGATAGCTATTAAGGAGCTAATTTTCAAGATATAATTGATCTCTTTATCTGAATCCCAAATATCCAAATGTTCCTATTCATTCGTTTGTTTAGTAAGCATTTATTAAAAACCTACCATGTATAGGCACGTAATGCTAAGCCAGTACTAGATTCTGACAATACAAAGATAAAAATGAAATGGTCCTGCCTTCAAGGAGTTTACAGTCTACAGAGACCAAACACAATGCAATTTTATAGGGATGGGATAAATAAATAAATACAAAATATATAAAAAGTAAATACCAAATAACTGGAGTGGGAGAAGGCACAGATACCTAAGGAAATGAGTAATATCTTCATGTAAGTAGGGATACCTGAGTGACTCTTAAAAGAAATGAGGGATTCCAAGATATGTGTCAGGTATATGGGGACAGCCTATGCAAAGATAAGAGACTGTCGATTGAGAAAGTAATGAAGGAAGTTCATCTAAAAAGTGATAATATGTGAGACAGAACAATGCCAAATGGGCATCCAGTGTATGAAGAGTAGATTCCATTCAACATTTTTTGTCCAATAATAATATTTCTAATGAAGGGATAAAAAAGAGAAGATCCATTTTAAAAGGATATACAGAATTGGGCTTCCTAAGGCACCTGGCTTCTTTCTGAAGCTTTGTTTTGATACCTCTAGATAAAGAGAGAAAGAACAGTTAAAAATACCTAGTTCTCAAAAGAAGTGGGGGTAGGAATAGGAAAGAAATCATTTCCCCTCAAAACAAAGCAAAGCAACAGAAATATAAAGAGGGCTGAGTGTATCTAGACCATGTAATAAAGGCTCTGATGACAGATTTGCCAAACATGCAAAGATGGATGAATCCAATGAATCCAATTCCAAAGGGAATACATAGAAAAAGCAGAAATAGAAAGTATTATACAGCATAGCATGAGCATGTTGTAAATCATAGGGAAAGCCCAGAAACTTTTTAGTCATTTTTAAAAGGGACAAGTGAGAAACGGGGTTAGTGCTTGGAGCTCTCTGATGGCACACCTGTCACCTTTGCTGTTGTCACTTATAATAATTTGCATCCTGTCTCCAATGAGAACTCCTGCTGAGTTGAATATTTCACTCAGCTAGTGCCAGTAACTTTCCTATGAAATCAGACTTTTAGTGCTGCTTATAAATACCTGTAACTTCTATTTTATGTGTGTCTACTCATGTGTAACTCTGCTCTTTTGAAAATGAAAATAGCTCTTTCCATGAGTTTTTTTATTTATTAAAGCTTTTTATTTTTCAAAACATATGCATTCAACATTAGCCATTGCAAAACCTTGTGTTCCAATTTTCCTCCCCTCCACCCGGTTCCCCCACGTTCTCCCTTAGATGGCATGTTAAACTCCATGAGTCTTTAAAAACACTCACATCCACCTATCTACGCACCTATACCGCAACAGCTACTCATAACACTCATAACACAAGCAAGTTCTTAGACAGAAATACTCCCCTTCCTCTGGATAGATTGCTCAATAGCGAAAACAAACAATTCTACAGGAAGCATTGTTTTCAACTGAGTTAGAAATTTTAAAAGAAACCTAAACAAAACAAAAAATAATATGCATTTATTATAAAGCAGTCTATTTTATAGGTCAGTAATAATCCCTTTGGGGGTAGTGTGGGCAGCTCCGGAATGTACATAGAAGTCTCCTGGCTGGGTTCTTCATCTATTTTTTTTTCTTTCAGTTTACTGGAAATCTCTCTAGAGAACAGAGTTGGATCCTGTTGCTATCACAGCTGCAGCAGCAGGTCCAGTTACAGCTTCTTAATGGCATCTCTCAGGTACCTTCTTAGATTCCAGCCCCAAGACCTTAGACAAACAGAATATGATAAAGTGGCCTTTTTGGGGGGTTATCCTGACTCATAAGTGGGGGCTCTTAGTTGGGTGCAGAATAACATCATCTAGGAGTGGGAAAGGGACCTCTGAGAAGGCTTTCCATTTTCCCTGCATTACTTTCATGTTTTCCTGCTGTGGTTCCCTGTGGTTTAATCTATTTCAAATGTGATCTTAAAATCAAGGGCCCCCATCTGCTCAGCAAGGATGTGCAGCAGCCCCATGGGATAGCTGGCTTAAAACCAGGGCTTTCAATATTCTTATTGTGGCCAACATCTCTCTGGTCCAGCCAAAAACCTCCTATGGCCTGGCTTCCCCCCAGAGGAAGGAACATTTCAGAACTACTCCCCAAGTGAACTATCCTGACATAACTGCACTCGAACGATCGGATGCTGTGATCATTTTTATGTGCTTTTCATCAAGCGCCCAGAGTAGAAGGTTGATGGGCTGGGAAGCAGGAGGCCCTGAGTTCAAATCCCATTAACACCTTGTAAGCCTCCTTGGGAGAAGCAGTTTCCTGACACTGATAAGATATCAGCCCCTTCTATTCACTATGAAGTCCTTCGGTACTTTGAGGCAAGAGGGAAATCTCAATTACATAGCTTCCCTTACTGCTGAGATGATTAAGAGCATGTGGAAGTCTCTCTCTGGTAGGGGATGGGAATTAGAGGCAATGTAAGTGCCCAGCATTCTTCCCATAGCCCATTTACCTGGGATAATCTAACCAATATTAGAGGCAGGAGCTATTTGATTCTGCGAATGGGGCTGCCACGTTAGCACAATCCAACGCTGACTGTCGGCTGTCCCTACACCCAGCACCTGGCCCCTGCAGTAAAAATGGGCCTGAGCAGAAGGTATGCCCGGCATCCCATCTGCTCAGGATTTTTAATCTCACCTGCTTTAAACGAGAGCACAGACACAGACACACACATGTGTAAGAGCTGAAAATTTCTAACTGGACTGCTTAAGAGAGTGAATTTTAATTTTTATTTTGTGCTGTTAATTTTTTTTTAGTATTCTGGTGAACCCTATGGATCATCCACCCCACCTTCTTAGTATAATGCTTTTAAGTGAATAAAATAAAATTCTTAGGATTACAAAGGAAGCTAAATACATTGAAATGAACTTGTGATTTTTTTCTCATTCAAATTCATGAACCCCTGACATCTATCCTGGGATTTCTTGAGGACCAATGGATCTCAGATTAAGAAAACCAAGTTTAAGGGCTGGATGGGGGACGGAGGGATACAGGGGGAGAGGACAGTGAAAGGAGGGAGGAAAAAAGGAGGAGACACAGAGAACCAGAGAGGGAGAAGAGCCTCATTCTGCCCTCTCTCCCTCCCTCTTCTATGGGCCTAGCACCAAACTGTGCTAGAGTAGAAGCTGAGGGATGAAGAATTGTGGCTGAAACATTAATATAATAATTAAATGCCAATATCTCCCAGCTGCAAGGCGCCCTGTAAGTGTGGTGATGGATGGAGGCTTTTAGGAAAAGGCCTTGGGAAACCTGGCACTGTATTTTCCTTGGTAACTTCTGAGGCATGTTGGTTCCAGCTTCTCTCTCCTCAAAGAGGGAGAAGATATGGGGCTTTCCTTCTACCATGAGTATGGCCCATTTCCCATCAAGCTTTCCATCTCCAGACTGGACAGCTATTCCGGACATGGAACCTGTCTCTTTCCAACATAAAGCAGACTGGTTTGCTTGCCAGGGCAATCCCCTTGGATCTAGTGAAATTCATCCAAGTTGGCATGAATTTTGGCAGTATGCCCTCATACCCAGGGCACTTCCATATTGGTTGGGGAAGAGGCAGAAGATAGGGGAAGAGATGGTAATGAAAGATCCAATCACATCAGCTCCTACTTGGGGTAGGAAGATGACATCCAAAGTATTTCATTGCCTCAGAGTGCCTGGGTAGAAGTACCAGCTCCAGAGACTGCTTTTATTTTATCTTGCCTTGCTCCACCAATCTCTGAGTCACCCCACCTCCATTTTTCCCCCCTTAGAACTAAGAATGGTGAATGAAAAGACTATTTTCTCTTTCTCAGAGATCTGTTCAATGAGGTTTCCACAGAGCACTCTTCCACAGCTGTAACCCTAAAGTAGATTGTCAACTGGATACTTCCCTGAGCTTGGGTGGAGGGCGGGTGAGTTGGAGTATGATATAATTTGGAAGACCCTAGCCAAATTTGGGAGTGCATCTCCTTTTAGATGGCGTTGTGAATTAGATCCATCTCTGCACCCCTGCTGTTGCAATGGCGCAGACTGCGAAAGGGAAGATTCTCAGAGGAGCTGTGTTTTAATGTAGCAATTTGATTCAATTTTCCACTCTATAAAATTACCCATCACTGCTCGTTGCTTTCTAACAGACACCTTCACTCTTAATTTAACAATCCTATCGAATTCTGCCAGGGAAATTGGAAAAATTTATCACCTGTGAAATTTTATTTTCCTTCGGTTGTATCTGTTTTTGTAAAACTTCATTAACGACGATGACTTGCTGGGGAAATTATCATTTTTTTTTTAAACTTGAGACACAAGAAATAGCTCGACCTCAACCAAGGCTTCATTTACATAATAAAACACCACAACAAAGAGCGTTGAAAATCGGGGGATTGGCATAGGCTGGAGGTATCGCAGAAAAGGTTGGATATCCCAAGGACTTGGTTGGGTGGTGTCTGAAGCCCCCACCCAATTAGGGAGGAGTTCTGGGGTCTTGGAAACGTTGCCCCTTTGGCAATAATGTAGGGGGACTTGCCTGATGCTCAGGGTAGAGACAGGCTATAGCTTCAGGAGGCAGGAATTCTCTCTTTGGGGAACTTGTAGACGCAACTTACTAATGATGTTCTTCAGCCAACCAGCTGTTCTCCCTTAATGCTGGTTTATACCTGAGTCCTTAAGTTCACCTAGGACCCGTGAACTCCAGCTTACCTCTATTTTCTAAAGCAGATACAATGAGCTTTTGCCAATTTTCTGCAGGAATGAAGATTTCTGGATAGGTTTTTAAGAGTCGGTGGCCTAACTAACCTCAAAATTAAGAAGACTAATTTTCTAATTTCCATAAAATACAGAACTAGCCCTGCTGGATATGGACCTCCAAAAGAGGCCTTATTCTGTTGCTCTGTAGTAGCATCCAGGGGAGCCTCGGTTTTATAAGCCTATGTCAGCAAGTCATGGCAAGCCTTCTCTTTCTGTTCAAGCTCAGGGTGGCTCACCCCAGGAACAGGAGGGATACCACGACAATAAAAAGCTCTGGATTTGGAATTGGAGGTTCCAATCCTGGCCTTTCTATTTATTTTCTGTGTGCTCTTGGTCATATCCTTTCATTTCTCAGTGCTTCAGTTTCTTTCTCTGTGCAAAGAGGGAATTGAACTTACTGATGTCTAAGGTCCATTCCAGATTTAAATCTATGATTCTTAGAAATCTAGGCACCAGGTAATGAATATTTTGGCCATGACAATTCATGAAGAATGTGTCATGAAGCTCAAAGCGGTTGTAGTCTTATCTTTTCGTGTGGGATCTCACCTGATGAGATTGCTAAAAAATCTTTTTATTTAAATTTTAGAATTCTCCCACATTGGACTCCAGCCCACATGCTAGCTGCTGCCCTTCACTTAAGAAGTGGACAGAGCCCATATGCATTTGTTTTCACTTTTTTGCTTTGCTATATATAGTTCTGCAGACTATGTAATAATCAGTTAGGTCATAATATGTTAATAAATTTTATTAATTAAATTTCTAGTAAGTCCCAGCATCTAATGAGCCCCTCTCTTGTTCTCTGATTATAAGGCAAACTTATAGAGGGGCATTCAAGGGTTGTCTTCACTAGCACCCTATCTGAAGCATGGTTCTCCTAGTACGGCATCTCCCACAAAGGATCCTAATTGCATAATGTACATCAATTCTATTTAGCTTGAGAGTCCATTCTTTTTTCCCTCCTCAAGGTGGCTCGGTGGATAGTACGTTGACCCCGGAGTCAGAAGACCTGAATTCAAAATCTGATCTCAGATACTAGCTGGGTAAGTCAGTTAACCCTTATTTGCTTCATTTTTCCCATGGGTAAAATGAGAATAACAATAGCACCTGCCTTCCAGAATTGTTGGGAGCATAAAATGAGATACAATTTGCTAAACTCTTCACAAACTTTAAGGTGTTATGTAATTGCTATCTATGGTTATTATTAATAATATTTTGGTAACTCTCAAAATTCCTTTTCCCTTGTGATCCTCTGAATTTTATTTCATGCATTTAAAACCATTCTTCTGAGGAGGGGTCCATAGGCTTCATCAGGATGCCACAGGGGTCAAGAACACAAGAAAGGTGAAGAAATTCTAGTCTAGAAGCTAGCCCCCAGCTCTCCTGGTTCCTTGTATAAGCAAGGAGTGAATCCTGGATCTGCTGCTGACTTGTTGTGAAGGCTTGAATGAGTCACCTCATTATTCTCTCTGCCTCAGGTCAGCTTCCTTCTTTGTACAATATAATAATAGTGATGAGAATGATCGAGAGATGGCTTCGGAGCCTGGAAGATCTCAAGTTCTGATTCTGGTACATGCTGATTGAATGACCCTGGATATCCTTTCACAGTTCTAGGAAGCTCTCTAGAGCTCTCTACTCCCAGAATTACCAACCCCCCTCCACTGGTACAGGCTTTTGTTCTTCTAGGAGTTCCTTCTATCAGTAAACTGGTCCAGCCCTTAACTCTCTCCTTATCCTTTGGACTTTTGAAATATTTTATACAATTTTGAGGTGAATGGATATTTCCTCTGAGATAATGTCTAATGTTTAGCACAAGTGTCAGGCACATAATAGGCACTTAATAAAGGTTTGGTGATTAACTAAGGTGCTTTGCAGTTCTTTTCTTGACCTTGTTCTGGACTTCTGAACTTCAAAAATATGCCTCTACTTCTGTTCATCCTGAAAGTGCCTGGGGGGGTTTCTCATCCACAATAACCTATCATGTCTGTGATCTGCTCACTCTGAAATAGCCTCTTCAAGGTCTACCCCTTCTTTCTCTCATTGGAGTTCCTCGATCTCCATTTTATGGAAGGATCCAAGCAGGCTTTTTTTATTCCCCTTTTGGATCTTTTCCTGATTTTTTTGGTTTTCAAAAATATTTCCCATATTACCTCCATCCACTTCCCTACTTTTCAATTCCCTTTGCCTCATTAGAGTGTAAGTTCCTTGAGGGCAAAGACCGTGTTAGTTTTTACCTGTGCCATATTTGTATCCCCAGAACTTAGCATGATAAATATTCCTCTCCTCTCCTCTTTTTTCCTTCCTTCCCTCCTTTCTTTTCCCTCAGTTTCCTTAAGTATAAAATGGGAATAATGATAATATCTATCTCACAAGGTTCTTGTGAGCATCAAACAAGATATTTATTAATCACTTAGCACAGTGACTGATATATTATAGGGGCTTAAAAAATGTTTTCTTCCTTCCTTCCTTCCTTCCTTCCTACATTCCTTCCTTCCTTCCTTCCTTCCTACATTCCTTCCTTCCTTCCTCCCTCCCTCCCTCCCACTTTCCTTCCTTCCTTCCTTCCTTCCTTCCTTCCTTCCTTCCTTCCTTCCTTCCTTCCTTCCTTCCTTCCTTCCTTCCTTCCTAATTTCCTTCCTTCCTTCTTTCCTTTCTTCCTTCCTTTCTTCCTTCCTTCCTCCCTTCCTTTTTTCATAAACCCCACAACAGTTATTACTGTAGAATAGGGACTGAACCTGTGATTTCATTGATAGAGGGATCACTTGGGTAAGGAAATTCCCTTTACCAATGCAAGTGGATACTTTCTGGGCACCTTTTAGTTTCAGAGAGTTGACTAGAAAAATGAAAGGTTAAATACCTTGCCCAGAATCACATAACTAGAATGTACGAGAAGTCTTTCTGACCCTGAGCCCAACTCTCTATTTATCATGCCATGGCTACCTTTACTATTCAGTATTGTAATTTATTGTTACCCAAAAAAGGAAGCTGAGACTGGGAGAAAATGAGATGGCTCATCCAAGGCTTCCCAGTTAGCCAGCAGTACACCCAGAAAAGGACCTCAGGCTCTCTAGACATTTTATTCTTTATCCTCACAAGAAGACAGGAAACATGGAGAGAAGACTAGGATCTAGGAAGTGATATTCTGGGGCTGGCTTATATTGGCTCAGCTGAGTGTTGAATTTTCTGTGTGAGTACTTTGACGTCAGAAACTTGGCAAACATTACAAATCAAGGCTCTAGTTATAATTTTGTTTTGATTTCTTAGAACTAAGAAAGTATTGGATAAAAATGTTTAATAATGAAGATTAAACTTAAAATTATCTTTCGTATACATTTTTCTCCCTGGAGAGCCAGTTATTAAATACTTATTGACCTCCTCCTCCTCCTCCTCCTCCTCCTCCTCCTCCTCCTCCTCCTCCTCCTCCTCCTCCTTCTTCTTCTTCTTCTTCTTCTTTTTTCCCTGAGGCAGTTGGGGTTAAGTGACTTGCCCAGGGTCACACAGCTAGGCAGTGTTAAGTGTCTGAGATCACATTTGAACTCAGATTCTCCTGAATTCAGGTGCTCTATACACTGCACCACCTAGCTGCCTCCAATATACTTCTTTATCTAAATCATATAACATGGGAACTCTTGTTGGGACATTGTACGCATGCTTCAGATGGGTAGAGAGATGGCCTTGAAGGTCCCTTTCAACTCTGAGATTCTATAATTTCATCTTGTTGTCAGATCAAGAGAGCTCTCCATGGTGGGACTCCAAGAAGCTTCCCAAAGACTGGTTCCCTTTTCTTTCCTTTAGAAGATGAGAAGAACCTACCCTAGACTCTATCAAAGTCTGTCTTTTAACAACAGTTCTAGAGATATTTAAACTGCAAATGAAGGTAGACTTTACATCTGCTCACCTGGCAGGACTTCATATATATCTTCTTCCTCTTCTTGTTCCTTCTCCTGCTCCTCCTCCACCCCAGTCTCTTTCTCTCCCAGATTTCCAGGAAAGAGAACAGGTTTGCTGTGTGGATTGGTACTTGAAGAGTCAAAGCCCTCAATATCATCATACGTCTCCTCTTCCTCTTCTTCATAAGGGATGGTGAAGGAGTTCAAATCTGCCAGAGCAAAGGACAGGAAGGAATTAACATGGAGAGAAAGAAGAAAGCCGAAGAAGGAAGTCCAGGGAATAAAACACATCAAAAGAAAATGGAAATACTAGGTTAAGCACTGTAATTTTTAATGTGGGCCCCAGTGGCAGGAAATCTAGAGAAAAGGCCAGATGAATACTGTGTGAGGTTTAAACCATCAACATAAATCCTTTTCTGCAATAAAATTTGGTCAGGATGAAGCTACCTCGGAAAGTAAGAGTGTGTATGGGAGGGGAAGGCTCAAGTGGGGAAGGATATGCTTGTGTGTGAATGCAAGAGAAGAGAAAAGTGCAGAAAAGTGAATGCGGGTAAGCCAGTTCTGCTTGGCAAGCAGAGAACGAGAATAGGGCTCTTCAGAGGTTCTTGGAGGTACATGAGGCTTATGGGAATCAGTGGTGGCTTTGGCAGCTGAACACAGCACATCTTGTTAGTGGCCCTGCTCCTCTGAACTCTGGTCTACTCCTAAAGGGCTTCAGGAGAGCAAGTGGAATTTATTGAAGGGTCCTAAGCTAATTGGGACAACAAGAAGTGGAATAAAAACAACAACAACAAAAATCCACTACCTCAAAGGCATAAATAAAGTAGATAAAGGAAATATTTAATGAAGGAGAAGCTCCGAGGCACAATTCTCCCCTTTCCTCCTCACACTCCAGCTGTCAAATTGATATTCCTAAAATATAGACCTCATTGAGTCACCTTTCTACTCAAAAATCCCCAGTGGCTCCCTGTAGGATCAACTGCAGATTGTTCAGCTGTGAAAAGTTGGCCACAATCTATCTCTTAGACTCTCTGGTGTATCTCCAGAGCCACAGCTCTGGAGCAAGAGGATTTGGGTTTATATTCCATCTCTGATGCTTGCTGCCCTGTGACCTTTGTCAAATCTCAAGTCTTCTCTGGGCCTTAATTTAATCTGTAAAGAGACTAGGCTGCTGCACTCAATGGCCTCTGAGGATCTTTCTACCTTTAGGTGTGTGACCTTATTTCATATTTCTTTTCTTTACACCCTCTACATCCAGCTATAATTGCCTGCAGATGACGTCCCAGCTTTTTTTGCCTTTGCTCTTCGGAGACCTACAGCAAAACTCATTTGCTGCCTCCTCCATGAAACCTTCCTTGATGTCCCTCTCTGCCCCCACCCATAATTAGTACATAATTAGTACTCATCTTTCTGCTAGAGAAAGTGCTGTATCCCCTTAGTAGAATGTAATTAGTACTTGCTTGTTCTTGTTATCCTGCTAGGGAAAGTGCTATATCTAGCCCCTTAGTAGAATGTAATTATTACTTGTTTGTTCTTGTCATCATGCCAGGGAAGGTGCTATATCCCCTTAGTAGAATGTAAACACCTTGAAGGTAGAGAGTGCTTAATTTTTGTTTTTATAGGCCCTGTGTCTAGCAGTGATCCTTGCACAGAATAGAGTTTAATAAATGTGAGCAGAATTGACTTGAAATGAATTGCAGCTGCAGCAATGTCCTCTGCAATTATTAAAGTTTGTTGACCATAAAGTGGGTCATTGCACAGTGATGCTGAGCCATAGCACCATAGGTCTGCATCAGGGTACCAGAGAGAGAGGGTTATGTGATTCTTAATAAACAGATGTCTTGTTCTTCTCTGATGTGGGATACTGAGTACCCTCAAAAGCCATTTTTTCCCCTTACTTTCTTTTTTTTTTTTTGGTTTTCCCTTCAGCTGAGAGTACTTTACAGGACGGGTGAATGAAGCCATCTCCACTCTAGGGAAAGAAAGGATGTGTAGTGTTTTGACTGCAATAACAATGTTCAGGCTTTTAATAAAGGGTGGGCAACTATTTTCATCTAAAATTCTGGAGCCACCTGATATGAGAAAAAGATCAAAGGTTCATTTGTGGCTTTGTTCACACGTTGTTATTATTATTATTATTATTATTATTTTAAAATAAATTGAATGGATAATTCCTTCAATGTGGGAATCTGAAAGGACCACAGGGTAAAGCTCAATAAAGTTGTACTGAGTTTTATGGAGGTTTACACACATAGGAGTATATTACATGCATAAATCCAGGGCACCTAGATCAGCCGGTACACTGTTGTCTCCATCACCATTTGTGTTTGCCTAGTTCTGTTTCATTATATGTGATGGTCTTGTGATGGCAAAGACCTGGCCGAGGAAAGAAAGGCAATTCTTTGTAATGAACACCACCTTATTCCTTTTCACTTCTGAAAAAATCTCAAAGCTGGAAGAGGCTTGGAATTCCCAGTTCTGAGAGATCTCCCCACTAATTCACAGGTTAAACACAAAGATGGATTTTCTTCCTTTTCCTGAGGAGATAGGAATGCTCTGAAAATGACAAATACTATCTGTATCGTACAGTTTCAGAGACGGATTCTGGGGTGGCTCTATCAGGTCAATGAACGCTAGAATGTCTCCTTCCAGACCACGCTGCCTCTGACCTGGCTACACTGCCCAGCAGAGGGTGCTCTAAGAGCAGAAAAACCACCCCTCAGGCCGCACTGGCCACCCAAACGGACTGGGGACTGCGGGCCTGGCAAATCAGTTTTTAACCCTCCAGGGCCCAAACTAAATCCACAACAATACCCTGTTCTAGGCTCCTTGTCCCTGCTGAGGGCAGGAGAGATGGAGTGGGACTTAAAATGTAACAGACTAAATTTAAATTAGGAATAAGGGGAGAATTCATGATTATGAACCATGAGAATGAGTCCTTGTCAAATTGTGGCATCTCCCTGGTACTGATAACATAGGTGCAGACTTGGGGTGAGCTTGATGGCTTCAGAGATTTTCCCGCTCAGTCTCATTATTGTAGTTTCTTTACAGGATCTCAGTTCGACTACTCATGGTGAGATCAAATCCTGAAGCTGAAGCTTAAATATCTTGGTCATGTAATGAACAGTGGGAAAAGACCCTGAAATTGGGAAAGACTGAAGGCAAAAGGAAACAGGGACAGCAGAAGATGAGATGGGTAGATAGGGTCATGGAAACAATGAATGTGAACTTGGACAGACTGAGAAATAGAGGAGGATCTCATGAAAGGTAAGATGTGACTCAATAAGAAGTTTGCTCTTCCATAAAATGAAGAGGTATGTATGATCTTGGAGATTTTTCCCATCTCTGTGTACTAAGATCTTTTCCAGATTTAGGACAAGATGCTTGTTTACTGATTGTTATTTCCTCTCTTTGACTGCAGTTTTGTTTTTTAAAAAAATTATGACACTATATAATAAGCATTTATTAAGCACCTATTATGTATTAGACACTGGGAGAGGAGCTAGGGATACAAATATGAAGAATGCCACAATTTCTGCTCTTAAATTTGCATTCTAATAAGGAAGACAACAAACCCATGTATAAGTGTTGGCAAATGAAATACAAATAAATTCTAAGTAGTTATTGCCTTTCGGTTTTGAGGACCAAAATGATACCATTATGTTTTTTGATCAGACTAATATGAGCTTGGAATGCTCTGCCACAGGTTGGCCAGAGGAGTCTACATGCACATTTGGAGTGGATGTGGTTCTATGTCTGAGCATCTCACGTCCCTTTAAAAGCTACTGTAATCCTGCTTTGCTCATAGAGAACTGCTCCTTCTTTGATTCGGGCTGGGAGTTTCCCCATATCAGTGCCCATCATACCATATCATGCCCATCATTCAGATTCAAAGTACTCAGAATAAATTAGTACAAGGTAGCTTGGAATGGAGGGTACTAACAGTTGAGAAATTTTGAATTTGATCAGCAGTTTTAGGATCTCTTGACACACTTTAAAATTATTTAGGACTCCACCCTTTTCCTCTTGTTGTTTAGTCATTTTTCATTTGTGTCTGACACTTCATGACCACATCTGGGATTTTCTTGGCAAAGACTGAAGTGATTTGTCATTTCTTTTTCCAGCTCCTTTTCCAGATGGGTAAACCAAAGCAAACAGGGGTAAGTGACTCACCCGGAGTTATACAACTGTAAGTATCTAGGGCTTAGTTTGAATTCAGGTTTCCCTGACTCCAGGCTCAGCACCCAGCTGCTCCATTTTTGTTAACGTGGGTTATCTATTTATATTTGTCACATTAGAAAAGAAAACATTTTCATTTTATTATAAAAATTTTTTTGACCTCATAAACTTCCTGAAAGAGAGATCATTAAGATCCCTAAACTGTACTTTGAGAGCCACTGGATTATAATCTTTAAAGTCTCTTCCAGCTGTATAGTCTGTGGCACCAGGTCTGGACTCAAGAAAACTTGCCCTCCTGAATTCAAATCTAGTTTCAGACACTGATGAGCTGTGTGACCCTGGCTAAGTCATTTAAGCCTGTTTACCTCAGTTTCCTTTTCAGTAAAATGAACTGGAAAAGGAAATGGGAAAAACCACTCCAGTATATTTTTTAAGAGAAACCCCAAATGGAGCTTGGACCAAAAAATGACTAAACAGAGTTAGAGTAACCCCAGTCCCAAAGTCATTGATATAGAACTCCTCTTCAGACTATAAATAACATTTATATGGCTTTAGGGTTTGCAAACTTTACATATCACATCCGAATCTCGCAACAAACCAGTGGAATAGGGGCTATTATTCTACCCATTTGACAGCTAAGAAAACTGGGACTGAAGATTAAATCACCTGCTCAAAGTCATACAGCTAATAAGTATTTGAACTCAGAGTCTTCCTGACTCCAAAGTCAACATTCTATCCCTTAAGTCTCTTGACTACCTTTTTCTTCCCTTTTGGACTTCTGTCTCAGCTTTAAAAAGAAGGGCCTGGACTCTTAGATAGATGGTCTTTAATTGTGGGAAGCTATGACAATCCTTTTATTCGAGAATAGCTAGATAGTACAATGGACAAAATACTGGAATCAGGGAAACCTGAATTCAAATGTGGCCTGAGAAATGTACTTTCTGGGTGACCATGCACAAGTCACATAGGACTTCAGTTTCCTCATCTGTAAAATGGAGATAATAATACCACCAAGTTTGCATGGTTGTTGTAAAGCTCAAATGAGATATTTGACAAGTTCTTTGCAGATTGAAAGCAATGTATGTATAAATCTTATTAGTATTATTATTATTACTATTGCTGTCATTTGTGATGATGGACAGAAAAAAATTTTGTACTTCACAGGGAGCTCTAGATCATCTGCATGCTGGGTAATTTCAACTGCTCTTATATTAATAATACTTACCCTTCAGCAAGAAACTTATTTGGTCCACCCAGTCTTTGGCTTCAGCTGGATTAATAGCTGTAAACTGGAGAAAGAATGAGTGAGTTAATTTATCACCTTCTGAATATTTCACTAAAATTTCCATGACCCTTGGTAGGGAGGCACAGGGAAAGGAAGTGGGCAGCCGAAATCTGTCAGAGCTTTAAATTTGCACAGCTCAGCATTTCCTGACTGCCCTGGATTCACATCAAATATCATACGTCTCCTTTAATAATGAGGGAGATGCATTTACCCATATGCAGAACAGAAGTGTGCCTCCTAGAGAGATTCAGTTTTGCATCCACTCAAGCCAATCCCTCAACCAGATTTTTGCACTTTCTTTCTACACTCAAGAAGCAGTTATTGAATAAACAACTACCAGATACTTGGGGCAGCACAGTGGGGCAAATAGAATAGTAGTCTTGGGGTCAGGAAGACTTGCTTTCAAAGCTCTACCAGCCTGTGTGACTATGGACAACTCACTCTGTTGTTGTTTAGTTGTTTTTCATTGTCCTACTCTTTTTGAACCCATGTGAAGTTTCCTCCAAATGGTTTACCATTTCCTTCTCCAGTTCATTTTACAGATGAGGAAACTGAGGCAAACAGGGTTAAGGGACTTGCCCAGGGTCATACTGCTAGTAAGTGTCTGAGGCTGAATTTGAATTCAGGAAGAGGAATCTTCCTGACTCCAGTCTCAGAGCTCTGTGCATCCTGATGTTATCTAGCTGCCCTTAAGAATCTCTTTGGCTTCACTTTCTTATTTGTAAAATGGGGTAATCATATCTATAATAGCTACTTCCCACACTGTGATGCTTTTTTTTTTTTTTGAGGCTTAAATGAGATAATGTATGTAGAATGCTTTGCCAATTGTTAAGCAGTGCATAAATGTTGTTATTAATTATAATAATAAAAAGAAATACTCAAAAGACATTCAATCTAATAGCAGATACACATGTGGAGAGGCTCATGAAATCAAAACAAAGCAATAAAATAGCAAGTATAGAATGATGTATTGGAAGATATTAGAAGGATCCAGAAGAGGGAAATGGTCATAGTGGCTTGGGAGTAGCTTGATTTTGTCAGAGACAACAGAATTGATGAATACCAACTGGCAGAGAGAGAAGGAGGAGAATTTATGAGAGCAGGATAATATTTGCAAAGGCTTATAGGTGGAAATGAGTAAACGGGCAGGGAAAGAACAAGGGCACATGATAGACTTGGATGCAGTAGAGGATTTTAGCTGATAAGGGTGGAGAGGTGAAAGTGGGTGCAAAATCTCTGGAAGAGCTTCTGAATTCTTTGACGAATAGTTTAAATCAAAAATAGTAGATAATGCAATGACTAGTGATACTTGGAACATGTCTTTCTCACTTTGTGCAACTCTGCTTCAATTAAATCTAATTCACATAAAACTCCAGACATCACACTATGATATCACTGAATCTCTCTGAAAGGGAAGATGAACAACAAGAAAAGGTGGACCATGGGGGTAGACTGTTACATGCTCTGCCAAGCATAGTCATCAGTTTGTTTTGTTTAACTTTTTTATTTGTTTGTTTTTAAAATAAGAGAGATTAACTTGAGCTGGTGGTTTTTTGAGAAGTGTTTATGATCCAAAAAATCTCCATGTACATTGATCAAACTTTTTTTTTTTTTAAATGACAGACAACAGTCACCCATTCTAAAGTACTGATATGGGGACTAAATGAAAATATTATCTAAAGGAAGCAATTCTAGTAACTGTGTATGGGTCACATACATTTCAGCGCTGACTTGTAGGAAAATTCTGTTGGTGAAGAAAATACTTGGGAGGCTGTTACAGTATCCTTGGGATGAGAAGACGAACAGGTTGGATTATATTAATAAAAAAGAAGGCAATACTATAAGCACCATCATGGGCAAGAAGCCCAAAGAAGCTGACAAATATGGCAGACCCATGATAGTCATCTCTGAAAATTTAATTCTTATTGTATTATTTTAAATGAATCACTTAAAAATGGTTCTCCCTGGATAATATTTCTATTATCTGGACTGTCTGGGACAAGACTCAGATTTAGACATATTGCATGAAAATCTGGCACTATTTACTTCTTTATTTCTAATAAACTCTGCTACTGTTTTATAAGATGGCTGTCTAAAATAATCTGGATTTAGATGTAGAGGGTTCTCTCAGCCCTCCTACTTATTATCTTGTCTGACTTTGGGCAAGTCACTTTAATTTCTTAAGGCTTAGTATCTCTTCAGTTGTATAAAAATGGGATGTTGGGCTAGATGATTTCTATGGTGCCTTTTAACTCTAGATCCTATGCTCTTCTTACTCCATTTTACAGGTAAGAAAACAACCTGAGAGGAGGGAAGGGATACAGTGACAAAACTAAGGTTAAAACATTTTAATAAAACATTTCAAAATGATTAAAAATCCATAAAGCAGCTAGCTGATGCCCTGGACTTGAGAATCTGGAAGACCTGAGTTTGAATCCTACTAAAGTATCCATTTACTAGCTATGAGATCCTGGGCAAGTCAGTTGAACTCTATCTGACTTAGTTTCTTCATCTATAAAATGGGGATAATAATAGCACTTTCTCACAGGATTGTGATGATCAAATGGGATAATGCATATAAAATGTTTTGTAAACCTTAAAGCACTATATAAATGCTATGATGATGATTAGGCACAGGACCTAATATCAAATTTCAGTTTTGCTCCTTTTTATCTGTGAGTTTGAGCAAGTTCTTTGACTTTTTTGTGCCTCAGTTTCTTCATCTACAATTAGAAAGTTAGACTTGATGACCCTTTAAGTTGAGTCTGCTCTGCATCTACAATCTTATACAGATTTAGTAGAAAGATTATGTAAAATAACATGAACAAAGTAGAAGTTGCCAATTCTAGAATTCAATTCAATGCAATTCAATAAGTGCCTACTATGTTATTCCATTCCTTGTGTAGATATTTGAGATAGGAAGATAAGGGGAAGAGAAAAAAAAAGGTTTGGTTTTTAAGGAGCTTATAGTTCTTCAGCAGGGAAACATGTATTCAGATAAGTAAATACAAAATTACTTCAGAGGTGGACAGGAAGCATCTGCAGCAGCTGCGAGGAAATCAGAAAGGCTCCCAAGAGGGGACTGCAGAACTTCATAAAAAAAGATTTTAAAACATACATACAGCATATTGTTATACCTATTTATTTACCAGCATATATGTACATGTATGTATACATGTGTATTGTACATTCATGTGTCTAGATCTATCTCTATATCTATCTAGTTTCAGAGAACCAAAGATTACTAAAGACTATGGAAATGTTCCAAGTTTCAGAGGAAATGAATAAGCATTGACATTTGATTCTTTGTGAAGGACTAGGAAATTTATATGTTTTATATATAATATAATTTTATATCTTATTTAATTTAATATAATTTTTAGATCTAATTTATAATTTATATGAGGACTAAAAGTCTACAGCAAAGGGAGAGGCATTAGTAGATATCTGTTAGTCAAAAGGCGAATGACTTTTGCGTGGCATTCCTTTTTTTTTTCCACAATAAGCTAAAATGTTCCTTGGTTGTACCAAGAGAAGATAAAATCACCAGCATACAAAAAGGAATTTTTTTGGGGGGGGGAGGAGTGTGTGAGAGTTATACATAGAGTCAGGAAGACTGTGTTGAATAATAGGAAGGACATGGAAGAATAATCTATTGCCTGCTGTGCAGAAGAATTGGTGGGGAAGGAGAAATAAAAATTTCCCTTATGGTGTGTGTGTGTGTGTGTGTGTGTGTGTGTGTGTGTGTGTGTGTTTGTGTGTGTGTGTGTGTGAAAGAGGGAGAGAGAGAGAGAGAGAGAGAGAGAGAGAGAGAGAGAGAGAGAGACAGAGACAGAGAGAGAGAGAGAGAGAGATACAGAGAGAGAGAGACACAGAGAGAGAGACAGAGAGACAGAGAAAGAGACAGAGAGAGACACACACAGAGACAGAGAAAAAGAGAGAGACAAAGAGAATGAGAGACAGAAACAAGTCAGAGAGACACAGAGAGAGATACACACAGACACATATAGAAGCATAGAGAGAAAATAGAGATAGAGATACATAAAGAGATACACAGAGAGAGATACACACACACACAGAGGAACACATAGAGATAGGCACATACTCAGAGGCACCCATACAGAGACAGAGAGAGACACATTCCCATAAAAGACAGGGAAGGGAGAGAAAGGGGAAGGGGGAGGACAAGAAAGAGAAAAGGAGAGGGAGAGGAAGCAAAACAGAAAGAAAACAGGACAAGTCACAAGGACAGGGAAGAAAATTTATAGCAAGTCAGAGACTATGCCAAAGGAATTAAAGTTGCATGTTGGAATAGGCAAGAAAGCAGTCAGTATATGACGTGAAGATGGGAGGGAGAAGGGTGATACACAGGCAGCAAGTAATGAAATGGAGATGGAAAGACAGGTTTGGAACACTATCATACTGGGTGTCTGGGATGTGGGTGGAGCATAGAGATCTGAGAAATGGGCAACGCATTGCAGGGATCAGCACAGTAAGGAGAAGATGCATGTCAGGTCAGAAATGAGCAAAGGCAGCAGGAAGTCTCACTTTTGTGGATGAGCCCCCACTTTGCAAACAGAAGGCACTCATTCAATGCCTGTTGAATGACTGACTGACTAGAAAGTGATGGACACCAGAATAGCAATCATGGCTTATGTGCCAGAGGGGATGAGGCTGCAGTGACAGGGAGAGAGGAGCCTCCAAGAGGCTCCTCTTACCTCATAGCCGCGTCTGTCCGGCGAGGTCAGCTCAAAGCAGGACTCTCTCTTGGAGTCTCGTCGCAGGTAGGGGGCCATCTGTACACTGTAGTCCTTGATGAAAAGGGTCCCTTTGGGCTGCTTACCTAGAAAAGAGGAAAGCCATGTCCTGAGAGATCTCACTGGTAGGAGAAGACATCTTCCTGGGCATGTAAATAAAAAGCATGGAAACACCTGTGCTATCCCAGAGGGGCCAAAGTAGTCTAGGAAAGGTTATTGGGAAAGAAGAAGAGGTTACGGTTAGAGCAAAGCAAAGATCGCTGCCTGGCTGGGGAAATGCAACATGAAAGGTTATTTTGCCGGAAGAGTACAACAGAGAGGGAGAATTTATTAGAATGTTAAGAGATCTATAATAGCAGAGAGAGGAGGGATGATTACAGCTGGGAGAGTAGGGCTGGCAATATGGGGCTCTTGAAGGCCATTACAGAGCTGAAACATTATTATGAAAGGCTGCAGAGCTCATACCGAGAGCAAGGACAGCAAGAGAGGGTTCCTAACGTCACTGTGTCCTTGCCCTCTGAAATTCTCCCCTCAAATAGGGAATGGAAAGAAGGAGGAAAATGATGAAAAAATGACCATTTTAAAAAACCATCTCGTGGAGGTGAAGCTAGGAAGAAATTCTCTCAGAGAAAAATGATGCTATATTATTTGTACACATAAATTGCCATCCTGATAAAGCAAATCCTAAAGACTTTTGAACATTAGGGCCTTCAGTTGCCTCCCCTATCTCTGGAATCTTGCCAGAGGTGAAGGTCCTTTTTGAGGTTACTGGGCATATAGACTATGTCTGAATATTTCCTGAGCAGAACTTGGTGGGGGGTTGGAGGTGAAGGGGTGGAGAGACAGAGAGAAACAGAGAGAGACAGACAGAGACACACACAGAGAGAGACAAAGAGAGAAAGACAGAGAGAAAGAGTGAGACAGAGAGAGAGAAAGACAGAGACAGAGAAATAAAGAGAGAGAGAAAGACAGTAAGACAGAGACAGTGAGAGAGAGAGAGAGAGAGAGAGAGAGAGAGAGAGAGAGAGAGAGAGAGAGAGAGAGAGAGAGAGAGAGAGAAAGAAAGAGAGAGAGAGAAGGAGGAAAGAAGAGAGGGACACACACACACACACACACACACACACACAATGAAGTAGAATGGTTTGTCCTTTACTAATCCAGATAATCCCCTAGCCTTGCCCTCCCTTCCATCTCCAGGCATGCCATACTTCATGTTTGGCTACAAATGTCCAATCAATGGAAGCTTTGGGAAGGGTGTGGAGGAAGAAAGAAAAGTGAGAGTGGGCAAAAGAAAAAAGAGAATGCCTTGAAGTGAAGAAGAGAAAGAAAAAAACAAGATTCCTTGACAGCCAAAAATCATAGTAGGAGCAGTTAAGATGGCATAGTGAATGGAGCACCAGCCCTGGAATCAGGAGAACCTGAGCCCCAAACCAGTCTCAGACATTTAACACTTCCTAGCTGTGTGACCCTGGACAAGTCACATAACCCCAACTGTCTCAAAAACAAAAATCATTGTCTAACACAGAATCTCAAAGGCTACCTAGATCAAGAACAAGAAGAATTCAGAGAATAATCTCAAGCACATCTTCAACAAGTGACTATTCAGACTTTTTGAAACTTCTAAGTAAGGGAGAGAACCTACCCATGTCTGGGACTAAGGAGAGTAAGTCAAATTTTCCGAATATGAGGAACAGAAAAAATTTTTTAAAAGAGAAAAATTTTTTAGGAAGTCTGCATATGATCATACTGTTTTCTGCTTGTGAGTTCCTAAAAAGGACAGGGACTAATTTATTTTGTCAAGAGCAACACAGAACCATACCCTTTACATAAATTCAACAAGGTGACATAATGTATAGAACACTGGTCAGAGTCAGGAAGAACTGGGTGTAGATTCTGCCTCAGATACTAGCTGTATGATCCTGGACAAGTCACTTAACTTCTGCCTATCTCAGTTTCCCCAAATGTAAAATGGAGATGGTAATAGCAACCCCTTTCCCTGGATGGATCACTTTTTAAGAGGATCAAATGAGATCATATTTGTAAAGTGCTTAGCACAGACTGGCATGTAGTAGGAGCCTAATAAATGCTTGTTTCCTTACTTCCTCCACAATGTCTTTCATAAAGAAAATAGAGATGACAAGAGAAAAAATAGAAACAGTTCTTGGCTCCCCCATATCCATGGCTATCGTCACCTGGTTGAGCTCAAAGAAATACACAACCATTCTGTACTTAGAGAATGTCCTGGGTGCAATAAGAAGTAACTGGCGAGAAGGGAGCCATGTAGCAGTGGTTTTTGACATCAGAATCTTTTTTGTTAAAGTATCTCTCCTTGTTCTAACCGGCCACTAAAATGTTTTGTTGTTTCTTTGGTCACCAGATTTTATTTCACCCTGATGGCAAAATGGTCAATAAAAGCATGGATTTCTTTCTCTCTCTTTTAAAGCCATAAGGATAAAGGATTTCTGAATGAATGGAAGACACACATGGTCATATATCCAGAGATGCCTGGGCTGGTTCAAGATATTAGCCACCTATTTTTATACAATGGCAATAGCAAAATACTTCCATTCGACACATACATTACATTGTTTGTTCAAAGATTTGAACCAAACAAAACTAGCCAGGCTTGTCTGGCTTGCCTGCTCAGGAATCTGGGAAGGAATTGTGGTTGGGGGGGCTTGTGGAGGGAGAATGATGGCACAGGGGAAGAGACAGCAGATGGAAAGGGAGCTGAATTGGAGTCATGGGTTAGTCCTTGGGCAAATTAATTAATCTCTCTGGGTCTCCATTTCCTCACTTGTAAAGTGAAGGGAGGAAGAAAATTTAGAACTCAAAAATGTTTAAAAATAATAAAATTAAAAAAAAGAAAGCTCATAGAATGATAGATTTATAGCTAAAAAGAAATTTAGAGGTTATTGAGTTCATTTCTTTCATGTTGTAGATAGGGAAGTCCCAAAGAAAGGAAGTTTTTTTTGTTGTTGTTTTTTTTTTGTTTGTTTTTTTGCCTAAAGCCACAATGAGAGCATGTTGGGTATCCAACTCCAAATCCCAATTAATCCAAACACTTCCTTGCATTTTGTAGCTGTGAAGGATATAGAGCCCCTACTTCAGTTGATGGGTCACTGATAATGACACAGAGAGAAAGGAAATAAATTGATAGCTAAATAAATAAATGGATAAAGTGAAGGGGATTGGACTGCTGAACTTAGTCTCTCTCAGTTATGATCATAGCTAAATCTATGATCCTGTGATGGACTAGGTATTTGCAATGTAGGTTTAGAAATGCTACAGTTACGGTTAGCATGGGAATGCTTCACTCCTAGCCAGGAATGAGTGTGCTGGCTTCACAGAATTACTGGGATACCACCCAGGCTAACCTTTAAAAAAATCATATTTGTAATTGCTATATTAATGATATTCATTAAATATTTTAAAATTTCATGTATTTACTTATTTTTGGCAAGGCATTTGGGGTTATGTGACTTGCTGAGGGTCATACAACTAGTGTTAAGTTTCTGAGGTCATATTTTAATTCACATCCTCCTGACTCCAGGAACTATGCTTGAACCATTGGACCACCTGGCTGCCCCTATTCATTATATACTGATTGTAGTTACAATTGGTAATTACTGAAGGTAATTTCCATTCTCCTAAAAGCAGCATCAAAATGTGATGGAAAGGAGTCTTGATTTGGAGTTGAGAGCTGCATTTGAATCCTGACCCTGCTACCTGTGAAACTTATAATAAGTTTTTCCCTGGGCCTCAGTTCCTTATCTCTAATAATGCAGGGGATTGAGCAGAAAGAAGAGATAAAAGGAGTTGAAGGGAAGGGAGAAGAAATGACAGGAGGAAGAGAAAGACGACTGGGTGTTCTAGGCTGGGCTGCACCCATTTGAAAGAACAGAATCAAATTCAAACAAAATATATAAGTCACAATTATTGCCCTCATGGAGGTTCCTAATAGGGAGGGTAAGACATGTATACAAATAACCATAACACAAGCAAAATAAAAACCCCAAACCTCCCCAAACCCAAGATAACTGAATAAAAGAAGTTATAAATAAGAGGTTACAAGAATTCTAGAGAAAGATAATTTCTTTATGCTATTCATATTTTTAAGTGGGGTATGAGGAAATAGGAGTTAAGGGACTCGCTCAAGGTCACACAGCTAGTAAGTGTTAAGAAGATATGCGCTCAGGTCCTCCTGCTTCCAGGGCTGGTACTCTATCCACCATACCATCTAACTGCCCCAGGAAGGTTGTTTCTAATTGGTCATGAGGGACTGAGGAATATTTCCTAGAGAAGGAGTCACTGAGTTGGATCTTGAAGATGGGTATGATTTAAACAAATGGAAATGAGTGACATAGAGAAAGGAGAGGATGGGGATTCCAAATATAGGGACTGGCTTGACCAAAGACATGGAGGTAAGAAAACTTAGGATATGATTAATATATGGGGAGTTCAGTTCAGTGGATAGAGTGCTAGGACTTGAGTTGGGAAGACTCATCTTCCTGATTTCAAATCTAGCCTCAGACACCTACTAGCTGTGTGAGCCTGAACAAGTCACTTAACCATGTTTGCCTCAGCTTCCTCATCTGTCAAATAAGTTGGAGAAAGAAATGGCAAATCACTCCAGTATCTTTACCAAGAAAACCCCAAAATGGTGTCCTGAAGAGTTATACACAGTTGAAAATCACTCAACAACAAAATGATGGGGGACAGGGAGAAGGACAGGATCCTGGCCAATGAGAGTTCTTATAAACATATTTTATAAAGAGTGTATTGCTTGTTGGACTTCTGGTATGGACAAATCTTCTAGGACTCTTTCATGTCTGCTGAAAATGGGGTGAAGAAGAGGTCTTTTAGCTGGCTACTGAGTCAGAACTGAACATGCTCAAGCCTGTATACAGGCTCAGCCTGTAAGGTTTCTTCTAGTTGTAGATCCTATGATTATATGTGGTGTCCCTAAGCTGTTGGTTTGGTTTTAAGCTATTAATGCTATTTTTAAAGTTCATTTTTATTATTAAAGGTCCAGTCAACCATTCTTTCTTTCATTTTTAAAAAAATAACAACTTTTTATTTTTAAAATGCATATAAAGCTAGTTTTTAACATTCACCTCTGTAGAACCTTTTGTTCCAAAATTTCCCCATCCCTTCCCCCATCCCCTCTCCATAGGCAGCAACCAATCCAATATATGTTAAATATGTACAATTCTTCTATATGTATTTTCACATTTATTGTGCTGTACAAGAAAAATCAAATCAAAAAGGAAAAAAAATGAGGAAAAAAAACAAAAAGCCAGCAAACAACAACAAAAGGTAACAAAACTACTTTGTGGTCCACATTCAGTTCCTACAGCCCTCTTTCTGGATGTAGATGGCTCTCTCCATCACATCTGTTAGAAATGGCCTGAATCACCTCATTGTTAGAAAGAGCCATGTCTATCAGAGCCGATAGTCACATAATCTTACTGTTGCTTTGTACAATGTTCTCTTCCACCATTCTTTCTAAGAATACTCTTCCCTTGCTCTCTCCTTCTCCTGGGCTTTGGGTGTTTATTTCTGGGCATGGGAGTCCATGAGGGGTGTGTGTGTGTGATAAGTTGTTTAAATATTTCTTATTTTCCTTTCTGAAATATGAATGACAGCATGTCTGTGGGCTGAGGACCAGCCCAGCTCACAAAAGCTCTTCACTAGAAGTCCAGGTAATGAATGCTTTCATTCACAATTACAATGGGAAGAGATCTGAAAGGACTTTTAGGGCTAATCAGGGCTCCCATGGCAGTAATGGAGCTAGTCCAGGAACTTAAATTCAAGAGACGAGGCTTCAGTCCTATTGCTGAGTGTATCTCGGAATCTCATATTCCTAGATAAAATGGAGATTATAATGCTTATACTACCTGCCTTTATAGGGCAGTTGGGAGGAAAGCACTTTGAAAGCCATAATGTTGATAATGATAATAGTTAGCATTTATACAGCAAATTAAAATTTGCAGTGTTTAAAAATATTGTTTTGTTGTACATCTTTGAGGTAGATGACTAATTATAATAATAATTTATCCTCATTTTACAGTTGAGGAAACTGAGGCAGACAGAGGTTAAGTGTCCAGGGTTACATAACGAGTGAATGTTTGAGATCAGACTTGAACTCAAGGCTTCCTGACTCCAGCTCTATCCACTGGACCACCCAGAACAATGAACAAGAGCCTCATTAAACAAGCATCTTTTTAAACGAGACACTGGAGTGTTCTGCAAAGTACCTAGCTTCTCCTCACATCTGTTTCACTGTTTACAAAGCATCAAGGTATCCCTTACCTAAGCACCTGCCCTGAATAGGTGTTAGTTAAAGACTGCTATCTTGAGACCTATGGGCCCCAGAGTTGGAGGATTTACCGAGTGTTTGGATCCAGGGATGAGCGGCTGCTGTGCAAATGGGGAACACTTACTTTTCTCATTAGAGTAGTAGTAGAAGATCCCTTTACTGACAACACACCATCGCTTCTGCCACTCGGAGCCAAAGAAACCATGATCTAAATGAAGGAGCAGGAGCGGACATAAATTCAGATAACGACAACCACTTGAAGAATCAGTAAAATGTACCAACACATGGTCCGGTGTGTTCCTGTTTTATTTCCCAGATTAATGGACTGTGAAACCCTCCCCTTTACTCCCACAGGTTATCCCATATTGAGTCACAGAGCTGAGGCACAAGGTCTCAATAAGGTATAGAATCAAGGCTCTCTTCTAGCTATCATCCCTGCAGCTGACTTCATTTGAACATTTCTGATTCATTCCTCTGTTTTTAGGACCTTTTTTTTTCTTTTTTACATTTTTTTTGGGGGGGAGGGGAACAAAATAATGTCCCAGGTTAAGGGCATGGAGAAAATCTACCTCTGTGCTAAGCTAATTTACCCATTTAAGTTCATGAGCTGGAGCTCATTAACACTGTGCTTGAACCAACTGAGTTAAATGGTCCAGACCTGGGCTTGCTTGGAATTTAAATTTGGGCCCTCTTACAGCTGACATAAGAAGTATACCCCTGGGGACATGCTCCATTAGACTTTTGTAAGGGTTCTTAGAGATGCCCCCTTGCATATAGACTCATGGATCTGGGGCTAGAAAGAACCTTGGAGATCATGTAGTCTAATCTCCTTTACTTTATGAGTAAACTGAGGTCCGGAGCAACTAGGTGACTTATTCAAGGTCACGTAGCTAGCAAGTGTCAGTGCCAGAAGCTGAACTCAATACAACTTCAATGAAATGCAGAATTATGGCTCCCCCATACTGTTTTCAAATATCTTGGCCTAAATTCTATTCAGACTATATACCTTTTGGTCATACTGTAGCTGATTATTATTACCTCTGCATTTCTTCTCCAAGTACCCCTGCTTTATAATGTCTTCCAGTTCCTGGGCTCCTTTTGTAATAATGTCTCCCATTTCTGCTAAGGAAATAAGATAGAGAAGATTGAATATAACAGATTAGAAAAAACAAACAAACATGTAAATATTCAAATTTTCTTTATGTCTTTGGAATACATTAGTTTATTACTAAATATACTCCCTCTCCCCACTTAGATTAATAAGAAAGCAAATTGGAATTCCCTGAGTACACATCAATCTGTGACAAGAGGAGAAGGAAGCCTTCAGGAAGTTAAGTCCCAAAGTAGATAATCCACATTCAATTAACCAAGAGTTAAATGAAAAATTGAATTCAATTTAATTCAAAAAGAAAGCTATTGCCTGGTAATTATTTAATAACTCACTTGTGAGAATGAATTGAATGTCTTCAAATTTGAAAAAGTTAAAGATACCTTCCCTGTCCTCAAGTTACTTATATTCTCTTAGAGGGGGGAAACTGTATTGAGAATGGTTTCACCATAAACGGGGAACCACAGGCAAATATATATGTACATAACGAAGTAGAACTAATTCAACTTTAGGAACTTCCACTTTATAAATTCGCTAGATAAAAGGGCTATGCAAGCTAAACTAAGCAATGATTGCCTAAACCATTAGTTTCCTTGAATCATCCCAAAGAGCCTAAAAGAGTTTGAGACTTTTAAAATGATGAGAGAAATCTTGGAATCGACACCAGCCTTTAATTGTGCACTGCTCAACACACTTAGCTTTCAATTAACCTCATTAGGTACAAATTTATTAAGAAGTTGATATCTTAATCCATCTGCCTCCACAAGGCTTTTTTGTTCATGTTATAAAAGGAAAGGGAAAGGACAGAGGCCATAAGGAAGAGGGAGCCAGAAAGACAATGATGGGGGGAGAAAAAATCATTTTTTTTCATCATTAGGGAAAGATGAAGAGGTAAAAGGTAGGGTTGATATATTCAGAGTCCTTTTATTCTTCAAAACCAATGAATTTCTTTTGGTCTGCTTTTTAAAAATGCTGAACACTTTCCCTTATACATGCATGGAAACAAAAATGGAGGCATGTGCCATAGTTCCATTTTCTGTGTGAAACCCCACTGATTTTCTCTTCAATGTCTTGAGAATCTCAGATGATCATAAAAAAGATGTTCTTAAAAGAAGGAATCTTAGCCTGGATCCCCACACCAGTTGCATTTTAAGCATGGATCATTTTTCCTTCTTAGCATGTCTACAGTGCCAGATCCTTCATCCAATTCACGTACATTGTCAACTTTTTTTGTTCAGGGCCCATTTTCGCCTTTGTGTTTTATTGTTAGCAAACTCTGTGTTGGCTATAAATCCTCACAAATAGGTCTCTGGGTGAACACAAGGGACAAAGAGCAGCAGAAGTAAAGTTCATTTTCTAGGATTACTTCCTCTTTTCCAGAATCCTTGCAAATTGTTAGGGTTTGCTGTATACTACTGTCTAAGAGGGCAGTGGTCAAGGTCTTTATCAACCAGTTTGGGAGGGGTTGAAGAATCAGAGCGTAAATATTGCTTAAACAGGCCCTGCATATTGGTGAAGACACTTGACAAGAATGTTTCCCTTTCTTCCAATTAAGCTTGGGCAAAAGGGGACTTTCAAAGATATTTAACTGCTGGAGATTACAATTGAAATTTGGGTCTCTGGGGGAGGTGAGTGAGCTTAGAATTTTCTATTATTCTTTTTTCACACAGTTTTTTTTTTTTTTCTCGAGACCTTGTTAAACCCAGAGACACAACATCTTGCTGAAAATGCCAAGAGACTGACTCATAAAAGACATGTTAAACGTTTTATTGGAATTCTTATCCCCCCCCTTTTCTTAAATGCAAATCTAAATGCCATTTTATGGAACATCTATAATTATGAAAATGGAAAGATGTTGCCTTGTGTGCAGGGAGAGTCTGTGAGTATGAATATTACATTAATGTGCCCACACCAGCTCACTGATCCTGCTGGCAGGAGCATAAAAAATGCTTGAGTGAAACTTTTATTTAGATGTTAAGACTCCAGGCCCCAGCGGGGTGACAGAGACAGTCCCTGTGAGTTGCCATCAGAGAGAGAGCTTGAATTGAATTACCCAGGGGGGAAGGAAGTAGTGATGAGCACGGCTTCGCTTATTTAATTTCATTTACTTTCAGTACATTATCATCGTGAGGCTTTCTTCTCCCCCCATCCGAAACCCAAGAATGTCACCACCAAGAAAACAAAGAAATAATGTTGCATAAATAGTTGAAATATAAGAGGCTAATTCATGGTCTCTATGTCTGTGTATGTCTGTATTTGCTTATACATGTGTATGTATGTATCCATGTTAGCATTGCAGAAAGCACAAACATGTCTAGAGATCAGAGGAGCAGAGTGGGAATTAGGGGACCCCAATGATACCTGCTTTGCCAAACTTTGTTTCCTAAGATTATGGGTAGGATGAGTTGCTGAACTCCTCCCCCCTCTCTTTGTCTCTCTCTGTCTCTCTCTGTCTCTCTGTCTCTGTCTCTCTCTGTCTCTCTCTCTCTCTCTCTCTCTCTCTCTCTCTCTCTCTCTCTCTCTCTCTCTGTCTCTCTGTCTGTCTCTGTCTCTCTCTGTTTTTCTTTCCCTGTCTCTATCTCTCTTTCTCTCTGTGTGCCCCCCCCTCTCTCTTTTCTGGATGATCACGAATAGACTTTAATGTATACTTAGCCAAAGATGCTCAATTTCAAGTGAGTGATGCATGTGTTTGGAAAATGTTATCATTTCTATTGAAAAAGGTGTTTTGTGGAATAAGAATTAATCATTCTGTTTGATTTGCCAGAAGCAAAGAGGTATATTTAGGTTTGATTCTAGGAAAAACTTCCTAACAATTATAGTTATCTAAAGGGAGAATGGGCTTGCTGCTGGATGTAGTTAGTGGATTTCACCTCAAGGCTGTTACTGCTACCTGTTGAGGATGCTGTGGAGGTGAGCCTTCTGGGGGCTATGGGCTGGATTCAATAGCTAGCTGCTGAGGTTCCTTCCCACCCTGATATTTTATGTCTCTCCTCCCTTCCTCAAGTCCTGGCTTCTACTCTCTTTGCCTGTCATGGCTCACAGCATGCACTTGCAAAAGAGCTGACAAGGCTAAAGAAGGTGGGAAAAACATCAATGTCTCAAATAGAAAAAATTATTAAATGCCTACTATGTGCAAGATACCCAGATGCAAGTCATAACAGAATTCTCCTCTGCGTGAAACTAAGAGTGACTCTGGCCTCATTAGCACAATGCTCTAAACACCAATGTAGGAAAGTACTGGAGTAATTAAGATGTTTTCTCTCAGTGTCTCAAACCAGGGGTCCCACTGATCAAGCATTGTTGATACTGGTGAATGCACAGCATCTGCCTCATCATGAGCGTCACACACAGGGTGATGTGGCAGACAGTCTGGATGGCTTAATCCACATCTTGTGGTGATTAAATCTACACACCTGTCAAGTGCAACAGTTGGTGATGAGCCTTAAAATACAATGCAAGAACAGATGGGCCACGGGTGCATTTATTGAAAACGGACAGCTCTCGCGGTCTAAACGTGGATGTCCTTGTAATCAAGCACCAGACAGATGCATGTCAGTGCTATAACCTGCACCATGATGCTTACTAATCTCTCATTATAACTCACATTAGAAGAGATCCACTTAGCTGAGGGATATGGGGTCATAAAGATAAGATCAATAGAAATTGTGTTACCACAGTGGGGATGGCCACCAACTTTCATGGCAGATGAAGATAAAAGAAATTCTCAGACATTCTACTCCTCCTACCCAGAGATCTTTAAATTCTTGCACCCCACCCATACCCAACCCTGCAATAAACTATAGGTCAGGATTCCATCTCTCAGCACTCAACATGACTCCCCAGTCAGCTATGCATAGCTACAACAATAGGGACTCTTTGGTGTGTGATACATTTCCAGAAAGCAGTCAATAAAAGAGACACAGGAGCTTATGTGAGTCACGGCCTATTTAACCAGCTGCTTTCTAGCCCAGTGAGAAAAGAGAATTGGAGAAATCAGTTGGCGACGCCATAGCGCAAGGCTAATAACACAGGAGGCCACTGTAAAAAGGCCATCGTTGGCTGGAGTCTCTGTAGAACAAACCAGACACCCACCAGCCTTCATTAGAGGCAGCTGGCTCAGGCTTTTGCTAAATCAACTTGAAAAGAGATTCAATGATTCTTTTTATTTTTTTTTTTTAACCTTTTGTTCAACTTTCTCTTCTCCCCTTTCTTAGATTCTTAAAACTTCTCTCCCCGTCAAACAAAACCCTGTCCTCCTTTTTCTTTTAAATTTAAACTCTTTCTTGGTGCCAGATGAGCAACAATCATCAAACTACCCAGAGTGAAGGTTAGCCAGGTTCCTTTATTAAAGGATTAGGTCAGTCTAAAATTTAAGACCACAGCTAAGTTCCAAGATATAGTGAATTTACCCATGGAAGGCATAGACTGACTATATATGGATGTCTGTGTGTATGCATTTCTGAAGGCATAAACACAGTGGCTTAAAGGTCAGAAAAAAGGAATGGACATTAGGATTCCTCTGTTCTACTGCTCTTGATCCTAGAACTTCCAAATTCTTTTTCTGTTTCTTTCCATTTAATCCTCTTCTCTGTAGTATTTCTCTGGCTAAGATACTCTTTTTAAAAAAAAATTTATATTTCTTGCTGTATTGTGTGCCTTTTCTATCCCCTGTTTTCTTATTGCTCTTTTCATGTTTTTCTTTTGGAGATAAATGAATAGACCAAAGGCTAAGTTTTAAAGTTGTAGCTTCTGGGATAAGCTGTGATGTATGGAAATAGATTAGTTTGTTTCTCTTTTTTTTTTTTGTCTCAAGCTCCTAGGAGACAACCTTGCATATAGGGTTATAGATCTGTGGTACAGTGCATTCCTGGATATGCAGATTCCCGCTACTAACATAGGTTGGCACCTTTCCCCCTCTTGGCCATTTCTATCATTAGAGTGTTTCCCAGAGAGTTGAGAATTAGTGACTTATTCCAAGTCACATGCTCAGAGGTGTGATTTGGAGTCTGGTTTTTCTGGCTTCAAGGACAGTTTTCCACTTCACAAAACTACTTTTCATAACAGAAGCTTAATAAATATTCACTACTATTATTTCAACATTGTCTCTATCACTGTGAAAAAGACCTATGCTGTTTTTTTCTTAATCTCTAATTTCTATCATTTCATTTAAAATGTGTCCAAACATGGCACTTCTCAATAATGAGATGATTCAGACCAGTTCCAATGATCTTGTGATAAAGAGAGCCATCTATACTCAGAGAGAGAACTGTGGGAACTGAGTGTGGATCATAACATAGCATTTTCACTTTTTTTGTTGTTTGCTTATATTTTATTTTCTTTCTCATTTTTTTCCTTTTTGATTTGATTTTTCTTGTGCAGCAAGATAATTGTTTTACTATGTATGCCTATATTGGACTTAACATATAATTTTTTTTTACCATGTTTAACATATATTGAATTACTTGCTATCTAGGGGAAGGGGTAGGAAGAAGGAGGGGGAAATTGGAACATAGGGTTTTTCAAGGGTCAATGTTGAAAAATTATCCATGCATATCTTTTATTATTGTTATTATTATAGCTTATTATTGACAAAACATATTTTCGACCTTTACCCTTGCAAAAACTTCTGTTACAACTTTTCCCTTCTTTCCCTCCTCCCCTTCCCCAAATGACAGGCAGTCCCATACATGTTAAACATGTTAAAGTATATGTTAAATACAATTTATGTGTATATATTTATACAGTTATCTTGTAATGCATATCTTTTGAAAATTAAAAAAGCTTTAGTAAAAAAAAATAAAAATAAAATGTGTCCAAGCTTATTCTTATTCCTCACATTCAAATCTGGACTTATATGATGACAATGGAAGTTAACATTTATATAGTGTTTTAAGGCTTCAAAAATGCTTTATGTTTATTACCTCATTTGATCCTTACAACAGTCCTGTGAAATTGGTATTATTATAATCCCCATTTCACAGTCAAAGGAAACTAAGGCCCAAGGCCAAACAGTCAGTGTCTGATGAAGGATAAAAACTAGGGACTTCATGACTCTAAGTCCATGTTTTATCTACTGCATCATCTAGATGCCTCATATTTGTAGTATGATGTATTTTTACACAAAAAAAAAACAATTGAAGGACCAGAAGTTTCAAAGAAAATGGAAACCACCTGCACAGACTATTTAAAACTTTCTTAATGGAATCATTCATGGATAATTAAAGAGAAAACAGGTATAAGAAATGGTTTGGAGGACAACACATCTATTCTCTAATATAAGGTCTTTGACAAAGTACAGCCTCAGGAGATTGAAAACAACTAAAATGCAATAATTTCTCACTTGAAGCTGACTACCAAACAAGGTGGAATGGTTTTTAAAATGGGGCAGCAAAATACTGTGGGTCCCAGGAACCAAGAAAATTCTGAAAGCCTGACACACTGGTAACACCTACTTTATTTAGTTCTTTAAATGAGTTTTGAAAAAGGACATACTCTAGACAATGGGAAAGGTATGCTGATCATTCCAAAGGAAACAAGCATTTATTAAGTATCTGCTGTGTTCTAGGAACCTTTACGAAGATTATTCTGTTTAATCTTCACAACAAATCTGGGAGATTGGTACTTTTATTATCTCCATTTTATAATTGAGGAAATTCTGGCAGACAGATGTTGGGTGACTTGACCAACTCATTTGGAGTAAATGCCTAAAGCTGGATTTGAATTCAACTCCTCCAGACTTTGGCACCTAGCTGGCTGACAGTATCAGGCCAGGAGCTAGAAAGACCCAGTTCAAATTCAGCCTTGGATACTTACTATCTGTGTAACTTTAGGCAAGACATTTAATCTTTGTTTGCATGGAAGACAGCTAGATGGCTCAGAGTACTGAGACTGGAGTTTGTTAGCCCATAATTCAAATGTAGTCTCAGATACTTACCAGCTGTGTGACCTGGCAAAATCATTTAATCTTAGTCTGTCTTAATCAATTGGAGAAGCAAATGGCAAATCACTTTAGTGTCTTTGCCAAGAAAGCTCCATGTACAGTGTGGTCCACGGGGTCATGAAAAGTTGGACATGACTGAATGAGTGAGCAGCAACCACCTGATTTTAGACCCCTATCCATTGTATCACTTCCCTGCTTCTATTAAAGTGATCTTTATTAAAAACTCTCTTTGTGTGATCTTGGGCATATGGGGGGGGATGGTATAATGGGAAAGAGTAAAGGAAATATAGTCAGAGCATTTGAGTCCAAATCTCGGTTTTGCTATCAACTACCTGTGTGACTTGGAAAAATCATCCCCGGGCCTTAGTTCCTCATGTTTAAAATGAGGGGATTGGACTATAATTTCTATAGTTTCTTCCAGCTCTAAACTGGTGATTCTGTGAAATCATCTTTCTCTCCAGACTTCTATTTTCTTACCTGTAAAGGAAAGGATGGACCTTGATGATAGCTAAAGTCCTGAATAGCTGTAACATTCTCTAAGTCTAGACCACTTAATTGTCAACCACTATCTGTCAGTTCATAATAGGATGTAGGGAAGCTAAGAAAGAATCCAGTCCTGGAAAATGACAGGAGGAATGTCAGCTTCTTTTCTTTGTTCTCTTCCCTTCACCAGAGGAAAACCATTTACAGATGGAGGAGGAAAAAAGTCCTAGCATATGATGGTTTTAATGAAGTTCCCTGCTTCTAAGAAATTCCAATGCCTTATGGTTTACTTTTCAGTGTTGGCTCAAGTATTTTCTCTACACCTCTCTGCAAAATGGAAGTGTTCCAAAAAAAGGAATGGAAGCCTATGCGTCAAGCTCAGAGCTGTGCAATAAAGGGAAGTTCGATAGTTTTTCAGTTGTGACTGACCTTTCTTAACCCCATCTGGGGTTTTCTTGGCAGAGATACTGGAGTAGTTTTTCATTTCCTTCTCCAACTCATTTTACAGATGAGAAATAGAGGCAAACAGGGTTAAGTGACTCACTTCGCATCACAAAGCTAGTAAGTGTCTGAGGCTGGATTTGAACTCAGGTTTTTCTGACCCAAGGCCTGGAATAGTGGCTACTTAGCTGTCTCCCATAAAGGTATAGATGAAAGTAAATACAAGAAAGTACAAATACAAGGTATAAAGTACAAGATAGCTCAGAGGCCCATAGGAAAAGATGCTTCTCATAAGTAAGGTTTACTAAACCTCATTCCCCCCCATTTAATAATTACATGTAAAGATAGTTTTCAATATGCACTTCTGTAAGATTATGGGTCCCATATTTTTTTCCCTCTTCCCTTTCCCCAAGATGGCAAACAATCTGATATAGGTTATACATATATAATCATATTAAACATATTTCCATATTAGTGCTTGACTTTTTCTGACACTGGAATGACATCTCAGGAAAAAAATAGAGTAATAGGGCAAGATTTAAAATCTAGGGAAGAGATCTTGATT
Source organism: Sminthopsis crassicaudata (assembly GCF_048593235.1). Classification (NCBI taxonomy): domain Eukaryota; kingdom Metazoa; phylum Chordata; class Mammalia; order Dasyuromorphia; family Dasyuridae; genus Sminthopsis; species Sminthopsis crassicaudata. The sequence goes on along the minus strand of NC_133620.1, from coordinate 347,984,125 downwards.
TAAAAAGAGAAATTTAATAGTCTCTTTTTCAAAGAGCGTATCAATTTGGGTTTTTAAAAAATCAACTTTTAAGAATACAAAATGGGGAAGGTGTTGTTGGACAGTAAAAGATCTAGAGGTTTTAGTGGATGTCAACACCAATTTAAGTCAAAATATGGAAGCAAAATATGGTTTCAATCTTATTAGAGATATGCTTCTAGGAATGAGGAGGTAAGAGTTCTGTTGTAGTCTGTCCTGGTGAGACAACATCTGGAGATACAGATTTTATTCTAGATGTCATATTTTAGGAAGGACAATGGAAAGAACATTCAAGAGAGAGCAACCAGAATGATAAATGATTGCTATATGAGGACTGGCTGAAAAAAACTGGAGATATCTAGCCAATATATGATAGCTTTCCAGTTCTTTGAAGAACTGTCATATAAAGGAAGGATTCAACTTCTTTTGTTTGGTCTCAAAGGGGAGAGAGAAGAGCAATGAGTTGAAGTTGCAAAACGCAATTTTTAATCAAGTCAATAATCATTTCTTAAGCTCCTACTATGTGTCAGGCTCTGTGCTAACTATTGAGGATACAAAGAAAGGCAAAAAAATCCAGTCCCTACTCTTAGGGAACACATAGACACATGCAAACAACTATATACAAACAAAATATATGCAGGATAAATTAGAGATAATTTCAGAGGGAAGGTATTCAGATTAAAGAGGATCCTGAAAGAGGAATTAGAAAGACTTCATAGAAATGTGAGCTGTCCAAAAGGGAATGGGCTCTCTTAGGGATTAGTAGCCTCCCCCTCACTGGTGGTCTTCATGGAAAAATTAAATGTCCATCTTCTTTTTGCAGCAATCTTGTTTTAGGAATTACTTTAGGTAAATAAGTCATTTTGACTATTATAAACACTTAAATGAAATACAAAGGATATATGAAAGAAGACACTATCTGCATCCAGAGAAAGAAATGATAATTAAAATATGTATAGTCATTTTGCATATATATAACATATATGTGTACATATTTGTAAGTCTAATAGTAGTGATGTGAGAGAGAAATGGAAAAAAGAAATTTACACAATAACTTTATTATATATTTTAAAAGGATAGCAAGTTACATATAATAAATTTGGTTTTATGAGCAATCTTTTAAAAAAATTATACTTTATTATAGAAAGTTGTTTTAGTCTATGAATTAAAAATAAAAAATAAATAAAACTAAAAAAGAAGAAAAGGTTAGATGTCCTCTTGCTGGATAAGTTGTAGAGGCAATTATTTTTTCAGTTTTGACCATTTTAGTCCCTCTCAATTCTGAATTTCTGTAATTCTGGGAATAATGACTGCAACAAATTGTAATTAGGACCAGCAAAAGTGAGTGATATAAAAGAACTTTATTAAGTGATGGATTTACATGGATGGAACAGAATATTTAGGCTCTAAGAAATGATGAACATAATGAATACAAAGAAGCACTGTAAGATTTATATAAACTGAAGCAAAATAAAGTAAGGAAGGCCAGGAAAACAATGTATCCAAGGACTACAACACTGCAAATGGAAAGAACAACTATAAAACATTAGAAATTGAATGTTGTGAAATAATAAAGAACAAACGTTTCCCAAAGAAAATATAGGCGAAAACACCTGTCCTCAATTCTTTGCAAAGATGGAGGTGATCCAAAACTGTGGAACATTGACTATAATGTTAGATTTTTTTTTGGATATGTTGATTGATTTGCTTAATTTTTTTCTCTTAAAAAAGTCTTCATTATAAGGTATGGTTCTCTGGGAGGGTAGAGAACATGGACACAAGCAGTGTCTGCTGGAGCTAGCTTCAACCAGACTGTTATATTTTCAGCGATAGCATTTATACTTTGGGAAAACAGCAAATACTACAAATCAGGGCTTGATGTAATGTTTTGTTGGTTTTCTAAGCTTAAGAAAGTAATGGAGAAAATGTTAATAATGCTGTAAAAACTTAAAATTGTGAACTGTATATATTCTTCTCCATCCTTTCATCCCTCAAGCTGATTATTAAATATTTTACCAGCACACTGTTGAATAAAGGAGGAAATACAGCCTATGTAAAAACAGAATATGTGTATCAAATCTATTTAAAATAAAAATACATGGAAGAGAACTCAAGAAAAAGGTGAAAAATAATCCCTGAGGGTGATGGATCAAACTCAAGTATCTTTAAGGAGAGAGAACTGCACAGCTGCCTGGAAGTTTAATCATTATCTTCATCTTCCATATAATTTTACTCAGATGTGAAAGCACTTTTAGCCTTTAAAAATAAACTTTAACAACCTCATGTAAGGAAACCGGAGTATGATATATAATAGCTTTCAACATATTTATTGCATCACTTGGGCAAATGGTTATAATTATAACTATTATATATCAGACATAATTTGTTATTTAATATATATGCATACACACATATGTATAATGCATATTATTATATGTCATAAAGTAGCTGATCTCACTTCAGGTAAAAGTCAACTGCTGATAAAAATATACTTAAAATCTAGGAATCTGTTTGGTTTTTTTTTTTTTTTTCTTTTCTTTTCCGTAGACTACTGTACCTATATGTCTACAATTCAAGTTTGGTTTTCAGAATCAGGTGCTCAGAAACAAGGATGTAAATGGTCTAGAGTCTTTTCAGCTACAGAAGAGCAGCAAATGATAGCAGTAGTACAGTATGAGAACATAGATCTGGGCCAAACAGCATAATCTTAAAATAGCTTCAGCATATAATATGGAAGAGGAAGAAGTGGTTAAAAACAAAACAAAACAAAACACATCTTCACTTTTCAAGTCTTACAGGAACAACTTATTTTTTTCTACTGGAGATAAGAACTGTAAGATGATATTAGAAAAATCTTTAAAAATATATTGTTAGTTCATCTACTCATCCATTCATTCATTTTTTCATTTATTCTTTCCTTTATTCATTCATGAAAATGTTCCACCAGTAGATCCCCAGCACCTCTCAACTAGATTATTAAAATAGTCTCTTAATTAGTTTCCATACTTCTAGTCTCTCTTCTCTCCTTCACACAGCTAGCTATTAAGTAACCTTCCAATACTACAAGTCTGAACAAATCATTTTTTTATTCAAAACCTTCAGGGGTTCTTCATTGTCTCTAAAATAAAATACATATTTTATAATCTGTCAACTTCACAATTAAAGGTCCTCTGCAACTAAAGTCTAACCTACTTTTCTGGTCCTATTTCATATTGCTGGTTTTCCTACATTCTATGTGCCAGCTAGGTAAGAGCACTAATTAGTCAATCTGTCAGTTAACTAGCACTTATTAAGCACTTATTATGTGTCAGGTAGATCAGGGAGTAGAAAGAGTGCAGTAGATAGAGCACCAATTCTGGAGTCAGAATGCAGCATTTGATTCATCACCCTGAGAGATTATTTTTCATTCCTTCTTGGGTTCTCTTTTGAATGTTTTTATTCTAAGTATATTTTATTCACATATTTTATTGTTAGATAAGCTACATTTCCTCCTTTATTTAGCAGTGTATTGTTTTAAAATCCTCAAATCTGGCCTAGAAACCTACTGGCAGTGTGATTCTGGACAAATCACCTAACCTCATTTGCCTCAGTTTCCTTATCTGTAACATGAACTAGAGAAGGAAACTGCAAACCACTCCAATATCTCTATCAAGAAAACTATGGGGTCATGAAGAATGAGACACAAATGAAAAATTACTAAACAACAATAACTGATTCTGAAGCCAGCTCTCTTATCAACCATTTTACTGTTACATTCACTATTTTATTTTTTGGATTACAAATTTAGACTAGGAATAATGAGAGGAATGTGAGAATAGGAAGTAAAAGGGAAAGAAAGAGTGAAAGATTTAACAAAAACTGAGAAGTATGGGGGGAAGGGCTGGAGGTGGGGAAAGGTGGCAGAAGTGACAATGACAGGAAGAGAAGGTGAAGGGAGAGTGAAGGAGGATAATGGAAGGAAGTGGAGAGCTGCCACAAGCCTGACAGATAGGACTTCTAACTCATAACTGATGCTTTTCATCAACCACAGCAGGAAGGGGTTGGAAGAAAAGTCGAAAGAGGAATATAGAATCATAGCCTTTGGAACTGGGAGGGAGCTGAGAGACCCATTTCTTTTGACTCCCTTATCTTACAGATCAAGAAACTGGGCCTAGAAAAGGGAAGTACTTATGCCCAAGGTCATATGGCTCACAAATGGCATGTCCAGGATTTAAATTCATGTCTTCTGATTCCAAATCAAACCAGCATTCTTTATAATATGTGAAGCTAGTGGGAGATGCCAGCTAAAATTTTTTTTTTACTTTTTTGTTTTTATTCAACAAGTATTTATTGAGTAGTGACTATCAAGTGCTGCTAATCTATAACCAGTCAATTAGTTTCATGAGATTAATGGCTGGTATCTATTTCTGGTTCATAGTGGTAGAATTTGTAGCAGTAGTAGATCAAGTTTATGTGCAGTCAAGAGGTATTGAATGGGAATTTAACTTACATAAATTCAACTATATATGGTCCTCACCAAAAAATTCCCAAGGGAGAGAGAGAGGAGAGTTCTAGACCTGTAAAACCACCACTGCCACCATAATCACTACTGCCCCTTAGAATCTGGTGAAGACAGTTAGGGATACTGTCCTTGGATCCTCCAGGAATAGCAGCACTTCACTGCAACCAGTCCTGCTTCTAGAATACCATGGGGTTCCTTCCCTTTCCTTTCGAATCTCAGCTCCTCCTGGAGTACTAGACCAGTTTCCCTCATGTAGATTTGACCTGGCAAATGTCTCTATGGGGGCTAGAGTCCTTGTCCCCTGAGCAGTCTGAGCTACTCAGAAAAAAAATCACCACCAAAGTCCCTGACACTGTCAAATTGCTCCACATCAGGAACAGATATTGTTTTGTCAGTGGAAATGACACTAAAGAAAATGTATTGCCATCTGCTTTGCAGCTGCATTCTAAGGACCACTGGGCCTTTCCACCTGACTTGTAACCGAAACCTCTTCTATGAGTTGTCTCTCCCACCAGAGTTCACAAACTTCATGAGAACAGGGACTGTTGCTTTTTTTCTATCCCAGAGTTGAACATAGTTTTTCTTTTTTAATTTTCTTTTAAAAATTTCAATAGTATTTCATTTTTTCCAATTCCATATACAGTTTTCAACATGCATTTTTGTAAGATTTTGAGTTCTAAATTTTTTCTCCATCCCTCCCTCTCTTCCCCCTTCACTAAAACAGCAAGCAATCTGATATCTATATCTATATCTATGTCTATATCTATATCTATCTATCTACAAATATATATATAATAATTTTAAACACATTTCCACATTAAGCATGTTGTGAATGAAAAATCAAAACAAAAGGGAAAAACCTATGAGAAAGAAAAGGCAAATAAAAAAGGTGAAAATGGTATGCTTCAATCTTAGGATGCAGATGACAGTTTCTTTTATTTTATTATAGCTTTTTATTTACAAAACATATGCATGGCTAATTTTTTAGCATTGACCCTTGAAAAACCTTCTGTTCCAAATTTTCCTCTCCTTTCCCTCATTTTCTCCCTCCCCTAGATGATAGGCGATCCAATACATGTTAAATATGTTAAAATATAAGTTAAATCCAATATATGTATATATATTTATACGGTTGTCTTCCTGCACCAAAAAAAAAAAAAAAAAAAAAATCAGCTCAAGAAGGAAAGAAAAAAAACCTGAGAAAGAAAACAAAAATGCAAACGACAACAGAAAGAGTGAAAATGCTATATTATGGTCCACACTCAGTTCCCACAGTCCTCTCTCTGGGGGTAGATGGCTCTCTTTATCATTGAACAACTGGAACTGGTTTGACTCATCTATTATTGAAGAGAGCCACATCCCAGATGACATTTTCTATCCCAAGTCTGTTGGAATTGCCTTGGATCAATGTATTGCTGAGAAGACCTAAGTCTATCACAACTGATAATCACACAATCTTGCTATTACTGTGTACAATGTTCTGGTTCTTCTCATTTCATTCAGCATCAGTTCATGTAAGTCTTTCTAGGCTTTTCTGAAATCAGCTTGCTCATCATTTCTTCTAGTACAGTAATATCCCATTACATCCATTTATCATAACTTTTTCAGTCATTCCCCAATTGAGGGGCATCCACTCAATTTCTATGAATATAATGTTTTGAACACAGTAAGTACTTTAGTGCTTTTTCATTTATTTATTCAATTATTCCACAAAAATAGATTTAAATGTCCAATTAAATAATAATTTTTCCATCATAAACAGATCTCCAATTTAAAATGCTCAAAATGGAACTTATCACTCCTTCCCTCCCCCTGGCCCAACCTGCTCCTTCAGGACCTGCCATTCTTGTTTTCCAGGACAGTAGCCTTATTTTCAATTAATTGCCAACTCTTACTCTTTCTTCTCTCTCTATAGCATCTCTCCCATATGATCCTTTCTCTCTATTCATGTAGCCAACACCTTAGTTCAAGCCCTTTTCATCTCTCAACTGGACTATTTCAGTGACCTTTTAATTGGTCTCTCTGCCTCATATCTAAACCTATTCCAAGCTGCCTGAATGACTTTTTCTTAAATTGGTTAGAATATTAAATTTTGAGGCAGGAAGGAGTAAGTTCAAATTTGGCTAGGAAATCACTTGATCTCTGTCTGCCTCTTTCCTCTTCTGTAAAACAAAGATAATAATAATAATACCACACTTCCAGGATTCTTGTGAGGAGGTAACATTTATGTAATAATTATGTAATAATATTTATAAAGCACTTAGCACACAGTAGGCACTTAATAAATATTTCCTTCCCTACTCAAAAAGCTACAGTGGCTCCTAATTGCTCCTAGGACAAAATATAAACTTCCCTTTTTAGTTTTTAAAGATCTTCACAACCAGTCACCACCTAGCTTTCCAGCCTCCTTTCCTACATTTTATGGTTTGGTCAAACTGGAATCTTTTGTGTTCTCTATAAACAGTGCTTATCTTCCCACTCTGTACTTTTGCATTAGCCATCATTTGTCCTGGAATTTACCTCCTTCTTATCTTCACCTCATAAAATCTCTCACTTCCTTTATGGCAAAGCCCAAGTTTATCTTATATAAGATATCTTTCTTGATCCTTCCAGTTATTAGATCCATCTCTCCTTAATTAACATATTTAACTACCTTGTATCAATCACAAATTTACCTATATATTTATATGTTGACAGAATGTGTGCTTCTTGAGAATAGAGACTGCTTTTCTTTTTTCTCTTTGTAATCCCTTTGCACCTGGTATAGTGCCTGACATGTAACAGACACTTAATAAGTCTTTGCTGATTGACTGCAATAGTGCTGGTGTTCTGCCTACCCTTCCACTCCATGAGTGTGTGTCTGGTGTGTGAGATGAGACATATGAATTTGTTGATCTCCAAGTTGTTTAACATTTTTATCAGTTTGGATAAAAGCACAGATGGCAAGCTTATCAGATTTGTAGATGACACAAAGTTGAAAGGGAGAGCTAACACTGGAAGGTGGAAAGAAGATCTCCAAAGAACTGCATAAGATAAGTCCACTGGACTGAATCAAATCAGATGAAATTCAGTAGGGATAAATGTAAAATCTTGCATTTGGGTTCAAAAATAAATTTTACAAGTATAAGATACAGGATGGAGGAAGCATAGTTGTCTGAATAGTGGATTGTGATCTCAATATGTCAAGGCTGATGTGATTTTGAACTGAATTGAGAGAGGAATAACTTTCAGTAGGAAGGAAATGTAGTTTTTCAGGACTCTGCTTTGATTGTTCTACACCTAAATATTATGTGCAGATAAGGGGGGCACAGTTTAGAGACAGGTGTAGGAGAAGTGGAGGGAGTACTCCTTCCTCTGCCTCCTAAGTTCCTCTAGCCTCGCTGTCTCCTTTCTTGGCTCAGGGCTGATTTGCTCATCCCAATCTGAAACCACGATGGAAGGTTGGCATAGATACTACAGAATTCAGATCCTCCAGAGGGCCGAAGTCTCCCCCCTCCACTTCCACCCCCCATTTATTAAATAATAGACAAATACAGAACTAGTCAGATCATAAAATTCTAACCTTGAATTTGGGTTACATTAATGCACACAATGGATATGGGGGAAGAAGAAAGGGAAAGTGGGCACAAATTTACAAGAGTGAGGCAGGCAGCTAGGTGTCACAATGGATAGAGTGCTTGGGCCTGATAAATCTTCTTCAGTTCAAATTTGGCCTCAGACACTTACTAGCTGTGTGACCCTGGGCAAGTCACTTAACCTTGTTTGCCTCAATTTCCTCATCTATAAAATGAGCTGGAGAATATAGCTTTCTTTTTTTAAATTATAGCTTTTTATTTTCAAAATATATACATGGATAATTTTCAACATTCACTCCTACAAAACCCTGTGTTCTAATTTTTCCTTTCCTTCCTCTACCCCCTCCCCAAGTTAGTAAGTGATCCAATATATGTTAAACATGTGTAATTCCTCTCTCTCTATTTACATAAATATCATGCTACACAAGAAAAATCAGATCAAAAAGAAAAAAAGAGAAAGAAAACAAAATGCAAGCAAAAAACAATAAAAAGAGTGAAAATACTATGTTGTGGTCCACATTCAGTTCCCACTCTCCTGTCTTTGGGTGCAGATGGCTTTCTTCATCACAAGATTATTAGAATTGGTCTGAATCACCTTACTGTTAATGAGAGCCATGTCCATCAGAATTGATCATCGTATAATCTTATTGCCATATACAAGGATCTCCTGATTCTGCTCATTTCAATCAGCAGCAGTTCATGTAAGTCTCTCCAGGACTCTCTGAAATCATCCTGCTGATCATTTCTTATAGAACAATAATAGTCCATAACATTCATATACTACCATTTATTCAGCCATTCTCCAATTGATGGGCATCCACTAAGTTTCCAGTTTCTTGTCACTACAAAAAGGGCTGCCCCAAACATTTTTGCACATACAGGTTCCTTTCCCTCCTTTATGATCTCTTTAGAATACAAGCCCAGTAGAAATACTGCTGGATCAAAAGGTATATATATAGTTTGATAGTCCTTTAGGCATAGGAGAACATATCTTTCAAAAAACAAAAACAAACAAACAAAAAAAACCAAAGAAACCCAAATACCACAATCGTGTCACAAAGTGTCTGAAAAGACTGAAAAATGATTCAAACAATAACAAGGAGTAAGGCATATGAGTAGAGAGTCTCATGTTTCTGAGATAATTCACAGTTTTGGATTGTGACCTCGATGTCTGAGGTCTTTTTATCAAATAGTAGTCTGTATCATGTCACCTGCTGAGCAGGAATCACTCCTTTCCTAAGCCACTTCACTCTCCCACTGGACAAAGCTGCTCCTCTGCTCTTCTTGGTCTACCTAAACAGTGTTAAGCTATATCAGCAAATAGCAGCCTTAAGTTCAGGATTTGTAGAGACCTCAAGATCTGCTCCTTTGTTAGGTAACAAGGCAGCATGATACTCAGTGAAAAGTAGTTCCTTTTTAAACCTGGGATTTGTCAAATTAATTTATATTCTACAGATTTTGAGAGATTTTCTCTATTGGCGCTATAAAGAGCAGTAAAAGGCAATGAAGGCAAGCTTCTGAGATATTTCCATCTCCCATGTTTCAGACTGTGCTACTTCTTCCTCAACTAGTTGTCAGCCTCAAAGTTTTTCTCCATTCAAATCAACTCCAAACTTCTTTAGAACCTGGCATTTCCAAGTTACTTGGGTCAGCCTAATGGTAGAGGCAAATCCAGCCAAGCCCTTGAGAGGGAATTGTTGGGTGAAGAGGAGGTAGAGAGCGTTTCTACTGACTGTGAGTGGAGAGGAGACACATGGGAGGTGCTTTGAGGACAGAAAACACAAGAGCTGCTAACTAATTGGATATGTGCAATAAATGAGAGTAGAGTTGAAGATGAAACTAAGGGTTCAAGTCAGGGTGCCTGGAAGAATGGTGCTGTTCTGACCAAAAATAGGAAAGTGTGGTGAAGAGGAAGTGAGGGGAAGATGATGAAATTAGATGACAGGAAAAACTTTCTAACAATCAGAACCATCAAAAAACTGGAAGGACCTCATTGAATGTTTTCAAGGAGAGGCTAGATGACCACTTATTGGAGATGTCAGTCAATCAATAAATAGCTAATAAACATTTATAAAACACCTGCTACATGCTAGGCACGTGCTAAGAAAGGCAAAAGATAGTTCCAGTTCTCACAATCTAATGTGATTGTCCAGATGCTTTTCTGGGTACACATTGGACTAGATTGTTATATAGATTTCTTTGAACTCTAAATTCAATGATTCTTCTATCCTAAGTATGATTACTTCACTGCACTGAGTGTGGTTTTAGACTCTCTTCTATTCATTCTGCATCGGCTCATATGGCAAATGAGATGCCCAGTCTTGGCTTTCCTGATTGGCTAAAAGGCTAGAAGGTAGTTTTTTTTAATCTCCTTGTACCTCCTCTTGCCTCATGCCAATTTTTTAAAATTATTTTTAAAAAAACCTTTTTATTTTCAAAATATATCATAAGTAATTTTCACCTTTTCAAAACCTTGTGTTTCAATTTTTTCTCCCTCCCTTCCCCCTCCTCTCCTCTAGACAGCAAATAATCCACCATATGTTAAATGTGTAGTTTTTCTATACATATTTCCACATCATGCCTCATGCCAATTTAAGAATTTTTCCTCACAACCAAATCCTCATGCATTTTTCATTTTCTTTTATTGAATAAGTCCTGCATCCTGCTTTTCTTCTGATCAATTCCTTAGCGAGGTCTCAATTAGTACCAATAGTGCATCTTCTGAAGTGGTCCCATTATTTGCATTCACATGCATATTTCCATTGGGCTGGAATTAATTACCATATTTTATATAATTTTAATTAAAAATAGTGGATTTGAATATATGTGACCACATTAATTGGGACCTAACTGAATAGTGAAAAATATAATCTACCTTAATTTGTTTTCATAACAATCACCTCAGATCTATTAGCATTCTGATATAGAATTTTTTTTTTTTTTAACATTTCAAAGACACCCTGGATCTTTTCCAATTACAACTGCCACAGATTCTGTCACACAGTGGCATCAAATTCAAATAATATGATGATCTCTCAGGGCACATATCAATTTAGAAAAATACATGTTAACATTATCTATATTTTGTCATATTTTTATTTATTTTAATAAATATATCACAATTACACTTTAATTTGGTTATAGCTACCTGGAAAAGAAACTGTCACTTTTCAACCCTCACCTTTGACCTACCATCTCAGCATAGCTTCTGGCCTTCCTTCTTCACTTACAGCAATGAATTTAGGCTATTTCAAGTCACTTTAATTCTTTGTGCCTCAAATGTTCTTATCTATAATAGCTCACATTTATAGCATGATTTATTTTTTATAAAGAATTTTACACATTGTAGACCTATGAAATACAGTGAAAGTATTACTAACTTCATTTTATTTTTTATTTTCTAATTAATTAAATTTTAATTTATGACTAAAACAAGCATTCCTATAACTTAGTATAATAAAAATATGATTGCATATGAAAAAAAAATTGGTTATAGCTATACTCAGAAGCACGGCCTACAGATGAAGTGTTTGTACTTTAGGGGTAGGTTTAAAGAATTTTTAAGAATAATTTTGACTGATTTTAGGGTATAACCCCTATGTAAGATATGACCCCAAAGGAATGTTTTAAGATTTACAATGAACTAAAACTTTAACATCCCAGAGTTTTTTTATCCTATGAGATTTCTCCTCTCCATTCCCCCCTTTCTCTTTAGACTACCAATTTGAATATTAACAGGTCCATTAACTTGTTTTCTTGTGGAAAATCTTCCAGAGAAGCAAATAATTTGAAAGAAAATAAGAGAGTGCATTAATTAAGGAAAGGTATAATATATTATGGTATGTATATTAATGTAATGGAAAATAATTGTGTCATAAAATTTACATGTAAAATATTTAGAGAAACTTAAAAGAACTTATATGAACAGATACAGATTGAAGTAAAGCAGAGGGATTTAATCAACGATACTGATGCATTCTTAGCAGAACCATGAAGTGATCCAGCCATTCTGGAGTGCAATTTGGTACTATACCCAAGGGGCTACAAAACTGTGCATAACCTTTGATCCAGAAATATCACTATTTAGGTCTATATCTCAAAGCGTTTTTAAAAAGGAAAAGCCCTTACAAACACAAAAATATATAATGGCAAAGAAGTGGAAATTGAGGAGATGCTCTTCAATTGGGGAATGAATGGCTGGATAACTATGGTATATGATTGTGATGGGATGGCTTCAGAAAAACCTGAAAAAACTCACATGTTAAGTGAACAGAACCAAAAGAACACTGACACAATAACAGCAATACTGTGCAATGATCAACTGTGAAAGACAGTTACTGTCAGTAATACAATGATTCAAGATAATTCAAAAGGACAGAAGATGAATGATATCTACTATCAGAGAAAAACCTGAAGAAATCTGAATGCATATACCACTCTTTTTTACTTTTCTTATTTTTTCCTGTTTTTTTGTGTGTTTTCTTTTACAGCATGGCTAATATGGAGATATGTTTTGCATGATTATATATGTCTAATCTATATTTAATTGCTTGTCTCAAGAAAGGGAAAGGGGAGAAGAAAGAATTTGGAACAAAACTTTTATATTTTTTCCATGTTTTCAACTATGGCCTTTATTTTTTAATATTCTTTTAAAATATTAAAAAAATTTTTTCAACATTTACTTTTATAAGGGTTTGATTTCCATTTTTCTCCCTCTCCCTTCCTTCCCTTTCCCCAGGATAGCAAGTATTAGATATAGGTTATACATATACAATCATTTTAAACATATTTCCACATTAATCATGTTGTAAGAAGAATCAGAACAAAAGGGAAAAATCACAAGAAAGAAAAAATTTTAAAAATTAAAACAGTATTCTTCAATCTGTGTCCAGACTCCATAATTCTTTTTCTGACTGTGGATAGCATTTGCCATTATGGGAACTCAAAATTTTAAAAAGCAAATGCTAAAAATTGTGTTTCACTATAACTGGAAAAAATAAAAGTTAAAAAAATTATCCAATGAGCAAAATAAGATAAAACAGCACTGAAAGACTGTAGTACACTGATTAATATAATGACCAATTGTGACTTCAAATGTCACAATAAGGTCTGCCTCCCAAATCTTAGCCAAGGAGTGATAGACTAGAATTGAGAAATATTCATACATTTCCAAACATGCAAATGTATTAATTTGTTTTGTTTAAGCAGAGTTTTGTTTTTGTTTTTGTTTTTTTTGTTACAAGGGGAAGGTCTCACAAAGGGAGGATGAGGGACTCATTTGGAAGTTATAGTGATATTAAAAACATGTCATCATGTATCCATATATTGTATTTAATTTATACTTTAACATATTTAACATGTATTGGTCAACCTGCCATCTGGGAGGGGGGAAGGAGGGGAAAAATTAGAACAAAAGGTTTGGCAATTGTCAATGTTGTAAAATTACCCATGCATATATCTGGTAAATAAAAACTATTAATAAAAAAACATGTCGTCAGATTATATATTTAGAGCTGGAAGGAACTTTGGAAGTCATCTAGTGCAGCCTCCACATTTTGCAGATGGAAGATCTGAGATCTGAGATCCCCAGGAATGAAGTGACATGTTCAAGGTCACACCAGTAATAAGTGGTACAGCGAAGATTGGAACTTGGATTCAGTGACTGCAACTTCAGCACTTTCTCCATTGTACCAGGCTGCCTCCAAACCCTCCAGATCACTAAAACATGAAGAACAAATCTTACTTAATGGATCCACATATTTACCTAAGAACTTTTAACAATTCCCAAGCACTGGTTGAGATGAATATGGAGAACACATAGGCCCCACCACACCAGACGATGAAGTTTCCTATTTCAATGTGCTGAAAGGACCAGAATACTCAAAAAAAAAAATCAAATGATAGCAATCATGCTTTTCCTACATCTCTTTAATAAAAGACATTCAGATATCATCAGAGCAAGGCCCAGGGAAAACTTTAAAGCAAACAAAGCAGAAAATAAAAAAGAAGACTCAGGAACTAATTACAGTGATTCTCTGGGGGTATTTCAGGGTGGGTGATCTAATGAGAACTCTCACACCCCATCAGGAAGAGCCTGATGGGAATGCAGTGATCTTAACGAGGAGACTCTGACCTGATTTGTGTCATCCCCTGGACAAACGGATGGACATCCAACACAGCTTCAAACCCAGACAGTTTTCTCTGTGCTTTGTCTCAGCTTTAAGGGTCCGAGTTAGGACAGAAAAATAATCTTCAATGTGACAGAATGTCCACAGGGCAAAAATCAAACAGTAACCACAATAAACTCCCATTCTTGCTTATGACATTTTAAAAACTAACTGGATTCCTATGTTCCACCTGGGAAAACTCATGGTGAGTTTGAAGGCAATCCAACTTTGCAAAGAAAAATAATTAGGGGAGTAGGGGAAAAGAGGGTGATGTCTCTGGACCCAAAAGTTTCCATCCAAATCACTAAGTCTATAATTGCAAAATAAAAACACTAAATCTCAATATCTATTTCCACAGCTCATTAACTAAGGGCTCACACTCAGCAAACGAAAAAAAAAAAAACCTTCAGCACCAAATACATTTGGGAAGTTACTATGGAGACCAGTTCTTCTCCATGATCTAAAATAGGGGCCTGTAGCAGCGTGCCTTGCTGCTATCATATAATCTGTCTGTCTGTGCAATTTGTTTGGCATCATACAAATCAGAATGTCAACCAAAAAAAAAAAAAGGGGACAAAAGAAAAAATCCAACTCATCTTCCGCAGAGCTTTTCAGGACAGGCAGGCAAAGCTAACATTCTCTCTCCCCATTGAACCTAACATTATGTGAGGCACTCGACCTATGCTGCTCCTGGGACAGCATGATTTACAGTGCGAAAAGGCAAAACCTAAATCACCAAGTAATGAAAACATTAAAGTTAATGCATCACAAGTGAGGAATTTATTACCATTAACGCCAATAAACAGTTATAAAACACTCGTCCTTTCCTGTCCATACACAGGGACACAGATACAGGACTTCATTAAGCTCAACTTTCTTTTCTTCTTCATGAGACCAGTCATGTGTGTTTGAACCAACCACCATTTACCGTTAAGTAGACTGGTTCATTTTCCAGTACTATGGAAAGCTGAAGGCACATCCATTTTGTTCCACGGTACTTGGTATAGACAGATGAAATGGCAAAGTTTAGGAGACACGCGGCTCAGTTCTGCTCTGTGGGTTTATTTGAAAGTCCCTAAAATCTATGTCTAAGAAAAGCAGACTATCTCACCCATGCCACCTGATTCAGAGGCAGGGACATAAGTAATAATATGTGGCAGGGTAGGTGGCATGTTTGATGGCAATTCACGTCATGTGCATTTAGCCAAAGCATCTCTCCCTTGTTATTGTTGTGTGGAGTACCTTGGAGCCTCAGGATGGAAACTGTTCTCTGCTGACATTTTTCATTGCCACATGGGCACCCCAGTTTATTATCTGAAGTTTGCTCATGAACAGAAAGAGGCTTCACATATTGGTTGGCTAAGGCAGATTGGTTCCTGAGGAATAGGATGTCTTAATTCATTTGTTTTATAGGAAAGAACTGAAGTATTTGTTTGGAAAGCAAACTATATTTGTAGAATTACCCAGGGGTTATAAAGACAAGATAGGAGAAGCATGAAATCTAGGTTCCTTGAGTTTCAATTCTATACTCCTTTTCATGGATAATGATATGAAAATTCACATGAAACATGCTCTGACTCCAAATTCTTCAGCTTAACTTTCCTGGACAAACCTGAGTTGTCTGAAGTATTCGATCTCCAAAAGTAAGATGGTGAATCCCTTGGTATTTCCATTACCTCTCAGACATTCTCCAGGACTCACCATTACACAGACAGACAGACACACATACACAATACATACATAAATACATACACACATAATACATATATACATATACACACATACACACTGAGTGAGTGGGCAAGGGGGAAACATTTACGAAGAACAGGATACCCAGGGAGAGGGACTAAAGGAGAGCTTGCATCCTTTCAGACAATGAAGCCAGTAACATATTACCCACATCTGCCAAAGGGAAATACTCTGAACCTCAAACTATTAAGTGTTTCTATATTGTAGCATAATTGCAGGAACTAGTAACACTTTGTAAAAAAAAAAAAAAAAAACCTCTTTCAAATTAAAAAGATGAAGAAAGAGGGACAGCTAGGTGGCGCAGTGAATAGAGCACTGACCCTGGATTCGACCAGACTTTCAGTGGCTTTAGACACTTACTAGCTGTGTGACCCTAGGCAAAACACTTAACCCTAATTGCCTCCTTTAAAAAGATACAGAAGGAAAAACATCTGTTCCTTCATTCTCACCAAAAAATCCCCATGAGGTATATGAAGAAGTAACAGATAAAGAGGTTCCTTTGCTTTCTGATGACAGAGAGGGACAGAGTCAATCTTTCTATTTGCAGGTCAATTCCCTCTACACTACATTATACTTCATAAAGCAACAGGGAAATTGGCGATTACAAAAAAGTTTTAGGAAAAGATTAATATTATGTTTGAGGATAAAAGGAAAATAAAGAATGAACCAAAAGATTGATTTGGTAAGTTAATGAAACTTTCTCACTTAATAATGTTTTATTTTTTTTCCAATTACATGTAAAGCTAGTTTTCAACATTCACTTTTATAAGATTTTGAGCTCCAAATTATTTTCTTCCTCCTTTCCTTTACTCCCTTCTTTTCCAAGACAACAAGCAATCTAATAAGGGTTATATAGGTACAATCTCTTTTTCCCCCCACTTAATAGTGAATAGAGGAAATAGTATTTTTCCAACTACATTTAAAGATAATTTTCAATATTGACTTTTTTTTCCCTGAGGCAATTGGGGTTAAATGACTTGCCCAGGGTCACACAGCTAAAAAGTATTAAATGTCTGAGGCCATATTTGAAATCAGGTTCTCCTGACTTCAGGGCTGGTGCTCTATACACTGTGCCACATAGCTGCCCCTCAACATTGACTTTTGTAAGACTTTGGGTTCCAAGTTTTTTTCTCAATAAAACTTTCTCTACCTGTATTGCTTCACCCATAAAAAGGCAGTGGGGTGAGTGTTGAATGGATGGGACAGATGAAATGATCTCCAGGGTTCCTGGATCTGTGATACTATGACCTGAAAGGACAATCCTGGAATCTCTATGCTGAGACCAATGATAGTATTTAAGAATCCAGCTCTGCTGATTCTGCTTCCTTGAATCAAGCTTTATGAATAAGTCCCTTTTCTCTATAATAATAACACTGATGTCCATTCTAGACAGAAGTCAGGGCATGAAGGAAGAAATACAGATAGCAAAGAAATCTGGGAATGAAGAAGATTAAAAAAAAGATACAATAGCTTCTTTAAAGCAATATCGAAGTTCAGCATATTCCAGTTTCTAGACCATTTTCAAACTCAATAATGTCCTCAAATATTTTCCCCTAGGTCACACATGCATAAAAATCTGGACCCAAGTTGTCTGAGCTGTGTCTTAGGTTACAGTTCAGTTCAAGGAAAGACTATAGCCCTTCTCTGTTAAACAGTTGCTTAATTTTGCAAAAACAAAACAAAGCAAAAAAACCAGGGATAAAGGAACATTTACTGAAAATTTTTGCTTAATATTCTTCTTGCTTATTTTATTTATTTTATTTATTTATTTATTTTAGCAAATTACCAAAAAATTGTAGAATTTGAGTTACTGCTGGCCTCTACAGGTGCTGTCTGTATCCATAGCACTGACTAGGTTACATGAATGAACTAACAAATTTTTTTTAGGTATCTACTGAAGTCCTTTAAGGCCATTTCTGTGCCAGGCACTGTGAATTTTCTAAGAAGACTCAATTAGTTGTCAGTCAGTCAATAAGCATTTATCAGGTGTCTACTTTGTGCCAGACACTGTGCTAAACATTGGAGTTATAAAGAAAGGCAGAATTCAGTCTCTGTCCTTGAGGAGTTCATGATTGAATGGGAGACAATATGCAAATAACTATGTACAAAAAAGATACAGACTAAATTAGAAGTAATCAGCAGAGAGAAAGTCCTTGAATTAAGTTGTCTTTTGTTTAATCTGACTCATCATGTCTGACTCTTTGGGATCCCATTTTGGAGTGTTCTTGATAAAGATACTGAAGTGATTTGCTTTTTCCTTCTCCCACTCATTTAACAAAAGAGGAAACTGAGGCAAATAGAGTTAAATGAGTTGCCTGGGTTGTACAGCTAGTAAACATCTGAGATCAAATTTGAACTCAGGAAGATGATGAGCCTTTTTGATTTCCAATCCAGAGCATTCTATCTACTGCAGTTAACTAGGAAATAATCGAGAGAGGGACAGCCCTAGAATTAAGAAGGATTAGGAAAGGTTTCCTCAGAGAAGGGTCAAGTTCATATAAAGCTACCCAGAGTACTGCTGCTATTTTTATTCATGGGGATAGAGAAATAGAAGGTGATCAGAGTAAGCCACTTGTTGCCTTATACATTTAGTCTTTCATGTCTTAAAAAAAGAAAAGCAACATATAATCATTATCCTTGACGTAATTTCTATAGATTGTGATAAAAATTGCAAGCTTTAAGAATAAGAATGGAAGAAAAAGTAAGGCAAATGACACGTCATTTTTCAAGGGGGGAACAATGGCAATATGAAGATATATAGGTGTCAGGTCCACTGGAAGAGGAAGGAGGCTCTGCTCTTTTACTTCTTATGGTGTCACTCTCCTGACCTCTACCATTTCAAATGCTTTGATTCCACCTTGCCCAAGGGATCTCTCAGCACTGCAGAAAGGGATGAAGGATGCCCATGTCTGACCTCACCTTTACATTGTCTAATGACTGGAAATATAAATCAGCCTTCCCCTTGAAGACCCAAGTGTCAGAAGCCCATGTGAAAATGCTGGAAATATTAAATGATTTCCCTGAGGGTTTTATTGTTACTCAGTTTTCTCCAGTAACTGAAGAACTGTGTTTCACATGAAGGATACTTTCCCCCAGGACCTCAATTTGTATATAAAATGAACTACATAAACTCAAACAGCTTCTTTTCACTTTGGAAAGAAAATAAACAATTAATGGGGGGGAAGCAGGACTTAATTCACTATCCTTACTCATATCTCAAGTCTCTTTCTCTACCTGTTCATGTGGAGGATCTAGAATTAGGGTTTCCATTAGAAAACCTTTATTTCCAGAGGTCTGCAGCTGTGTTATAAATCTGATAGTGCTTAAGAATGGCTGCAGTCAAAATCCGATGTGCTTCTGAGATGGGTAAGAGGTAAAACTCATCTTTTCACTAGGCAAGAGCAATGCAATCATTTAATAGATGTCTTGAAATAATTAGAATTAAGCGACAGATAGTTTAGATATCTGTGCCACATCTCTAGCTCTCCTCTTGTAATCCAGGACAAACCTTAACCTCCCCTCCTCACTAATCCTCTCTGTATTTTTGTAGCATTCTTTATCCAAGTCTTCTTACAGCCTTGGATTCATTAATCCTCACAATTTCTGTGTGAGTTAGGGAGGTAATAAGAACTATCTCACAGATGAAGAAATTAAGGGAGGGAAAGTAGAAGTGACTTACTTCCCCAAGGTCAAACACTGAGGAAGTGAAAGAAACAGGATTAGAAATTGGGAGTCCTTAGTGCCAATCCTTAGCATTAATCATTTTCTCTCTAGCATCATATGAAATATGGATGCATAAAGAAAAGTTTGAGTGTGTATGTGCCAATTCCTTACTATAGAAATGCCTTTAAATGATAGCAATATCATACATTTGTATCATGCATTTTATTTTTCAAAGGACTTTCATTTCTGTAATTGCACTTGATTTTCCTACTAGCCCTGTAAACAGGTTGTTCTGATTGATACCTATTAGAAAAAAATAAAACTAGGAAGGCAGAGGTTACATAGCTGAATAGTCAGGTCAGTGAAATCCTAGGATCTCAGAGTTGGAAGAGATTGCAGGGGCTGCTCAGATGAACTTGGATCTGATCGAGCATGTCTTATACAATGTACTTGACCAAAAGTCATATAACCTTTGAATGTATTGTGTGTGTGTGTATGTGTTTGTGTTTGTATGTGTGACACATGACCACCTAGAAAACTCATTCTACTTTCCCTTTTTAAAAAAGAAATTGTCTAATGTTCAGTAGCACATAAAAGATATACTTAAATATGTTACCAAAAAGAAGACATCCAGAATATGAGTTTAAAATAGTTTAAAATTATGTTATAAATTTTAAGTTGTCCAAGGTAGTAATGAAACAAAGTCATTGGTGGTGAAATTAATGGAAATGAAGTTATCCAGGTCATCAGAAGTGGTGTTATTGGGTATAAAGTTATCTGGGTGGTTCAAACTGGTGTTATTGGAAACTTCATGTTGCTAGAAAATCTGTAGCTTCAAATGGGTTAGGAAAATTTATCTTATGTGTAGCCAAATTTTACCTAACTTTTTCCTTGAAAATTCTCCTAATTTTATCCTCTGAGGATGAATGGAGCAAGTATAGCCTCCCTTCTAGATAATAGCTCTTCAGGAACTTGTACACAGCTATATTATCACAAAGTCTTCTTCAGGGAACACATACCCAGTTTCTTTCACTAATCCTTGTATAGCATGATTTGGGGGCCCTTTGTCATCCTACCCTATTGCGGAAGCCAATGTCCACTAATCTGGATGTGGTCTGATCAAGGAAGAATCCAGAGGAATTCTCACCTGCTTGGTCATTATGGATTTCTTAATGGATCTCTCTTAGGATCCAATTTTCTTTCCTGGTTATCAAATTACCCAATTGACTCTTATTGATCCATTAAAACCCCCAGAATTTTCTCTGGTTGTGCTTCCCCAAACTTATATTTGTAAAGCTGATTTTTAAACCAAAGTAGACGACTATGTTTATCCCTACTGCATTTTGCCTTTTTAGATGCAGTTCAATGTTCTAGTGTATTGAGCTCTTTTTGAATACTGATTCTGTTATGTGTTAGCTCTCTCCCCAGGCTTTGTGCCATTTGCATATCTGATGCAATGTGGGACATTAGGTTTTCCTAAGATAATCTAGGATGTTCTTTGCTGGATATTCGTCAGAACACACTGCCAGTACATGTATGTCCTCCTCTAATGGCATTAATTGATCCTAGGGAAAGAAGCTAGTTAGTAGAAACAATGTTTCAGGGGGAAGTTTCTGCCAGAGGAACAATGTCATAAATATTATATGTGAGTAATCAACTTTATAGCAGGATTTTGCAACCTGACAGTGGGGGTCCAGTTATGATGTATTAACCATAATGCAAAATGGTAGTAAAACAACTTCAGTCAGGGTGACATTATATGGGCTATTTAATTCAGCTTCATTCAATGAAATCTGATTCAACAAACATTTATTAAATACTTCTGAGGGTGAGACCCTGCACGAGGCACCAGTGATACAAAGACAAAAATGCAATGTCTCTGCTTTGAAGGAACTTAAATTCTATTGGGAATTCATACTGAATATGCCCACATTAACTTCTAGAGACTGGGAGCTCCAGCCCCATTCAGCAATGGAAGTGAATTGGCTGATTTAACTTCTTAATCTATTATTATACACTTGGTATGCATGTGTGGGAGATGAGGAATATCTGGTCAAGGTTGAACTGGGTTACAGGCAAGAGGTAACTAACTGATTGCTCTTCTGTTCTACGCATGGGAGCCTAGAGCCATGGAAGAATGAAAGTACAAAAGCACCAGCTAGATGGTGCAGTGGATAGAGCACTAGCCCTGAAGTCAGGGATCCTAAGTTTAAATCTAACCTCAGACACTTAACACTTACTAGTTATGTGAATCTGGGCAAGTCACTTAACCCCGACTGCCTCTCAACAACAAAAAGTGTGAAGGAGATTAGGAAATCATAGATCTTTGAGACATCTAAGTTTAACCATCTTTACTTTGCAGAGAAAACTTTGGTCAAGAGAAAGAAAGAGACTTGAAATAATAAACTGGGAGAAATAAAACTCAATTTTTCTAAAAGTCTACCCTGTGAGCAATTTCAAAGTTAAAAATAGAAAGGGTAGGCAAACTACCTAAGCAATGTATTCTAAGGGGCATTAGGAAGACATTCTCTTTAACAAAATAAAAATACAACATTCCATTGGCTTACTCCCTGACACTTGAAAAATTTACCATTAAGAATTCATTCCTCGGGCAGTTAGATGACACAATTGATAGAGTACTGGCCCTTAAATCAAGAGGACCTGGGTTCAAATCCGGTCTCAGACACTTAATACTTCTAAACTGTGTGCCCTGGGCAAGTCACTTAACCCCAATTGCCTCAAAAAAAAAAAAAAAAAAAAAAAGAATTAATTTCTTCATTCCTTTGTTGTCCACTCATTTCAATAAGTGTCCAACTCTCCAGGATTCCATTTTGGGGTTTTCTTGGTTGAGATTCTAGAGTGGTTTTTCATTTACTTTTCCAGCTCATTTTACAGATGAGGGAACTGAAGCAAACAGGATTAAGTGACCTGCCCTGGGTCACACAGCCAGTAAGTCTGAGACCAGATTTGAACATAGGAAAATGCCTTTCTAACCTCAGGCTCTGCACTCTATTTACTGCACTACCTACCTGCTCCCCATATTCTTTTGGTTTAAGGTATTGTCCCCTATTGTTAAAATGCAAATAGTTAGGACTAATGTAATATCTAGCTATGAGTTTGTTTTTGAAATGGTGGACATAAAAGCTTTGTGAAAACAGGATTTTGTGGAGGTATATAGATAAGGAGGAATTTAGGGAATGATTAGGTCCAATGTATAGGGTACTTCCCCAGATAGTACAGGATTTTTGGACATACGAGGACAGCATGAAAGCACTACATCTCTGGGTATCATACTTGAGAAGGAGATACAGGATTGCTAACATTTTAAAATTTCAGGGGACTATGGGTTTTATTAGTGACAGCAGAGGGCAGCAGAGGTCAGGGACTGCCCATGAGCAGACTACTTTTTAGATTTGATGGAAGGGATGTAGGTCAGGTCAGGCAGATCAGAGAGGAGATTTTAGTCCTAGAGATTCAAAGGAGAGTGAGATAGGATACTGACTTGATGGAGCCGACCAGAACAGACATAAGAAGTCAAAGACACTGACAAGAGTAGACGGAATGTTCGTGTCCGAAACTAGAGCAGTCAGACAGTCTGGGGTTTGTGGTTATGGATGGGGCTTAACTCAAAGCAGGGATATAGACTATCCTAAAAGTCTTAGTGCACTTTTAAGTTATAATATCTTAAAAGAGAGAAGCTAGGTGAATGAATAATAAGTTCAGAAATGGTAGTGACCTTCAGGTATTAGAGCTTTTAAATAGCCTTGATGAGTCATAGAGGCCATTCTCCCTCCCCATGTTCTTTTTTTCACACACCCCCCCCCCACACACACCCTGAGGCTGGGGTTAAGTGACTTGCCCAGGGTCACACAGCTAGGAAGTGTTAAGTTGTTAAGTGTCTGAGACTAGATTTGAACTCGGGTCCTCCTGAATTCAGAGCTGGTGCTCTATCCACTGCGCCACCTAGCTGCCCCCCTTCCCCATGTTCTTAAAGGAATATTTCCCTTCTAGCTTCTGATAGTTGGTCAAAATCTGACAGTAGATAGATAGCATGGGAATTGAAATGCAGGTCTCCAAAGACCACTTTTTTTCTATATCCCAATGCTGACTTGGCTTATGGGTATTCTTATCAATACTCAAATCATTCTACAGAAGCTGTACAGTATCTACAGAAGCTAAGATCTCCACATCATGTGACCTAAACACTAAAAATGCATTTTTAGCTTTTTAATGGGACTTGGACTTTCACTTCATCATTTTTTTTTCATGACAAAAAGTATTAACCACACTTTTCTCATTACTGTAGTGTCTTTTAAAATCTATATCCCCCTCTTTAAAGTCCCTCTTTAGACTACTTATTTTCTGGCCAAACTTGGGCTTATCACCTGAAGTGATATTAGGAAGTATGTTGGCACTGGACCAGTCACTAGCAGTGGACCCTTCTTAGGCATGATTGTCTTAGGAGTGGAAATCACTCTCCTGAGTCTGAAGTGACCCACTAAAAAGAAAGGCAATTGAGTGTGGTAAGAGAAAATGGCTTAATTCCAGGTGTTGGGTGATGCCTAATGATTAAAGGAGAGTGTTTTCCATTAGTGAAGACTGAGAGTTTGCTTGGAATAGTTAACTATGACCCAGGAGTCATAATTTTTTCCTCCAAATAAATGAAGTGTGCAACATGTCTTTGGAAGGCTGAAACTTCTTCTAAGGATAAGTTGATTCAGAATTCCATCTCTAGTTGAGTGAACTCCCGTGACAACTTAAAGAATCATTAGAGGGACCTTAAGGAGTTATTTGCTCAAACTACTTTGTTTCACGATGAAGAAACTGGGGCCCAGAAAAGTTGTTATTTGCCCCAAGTGCCATAGCTAATAAATGACAAGAGGCAGGATCTGATGCCAGGTCCTCTGATTCCAAAGACATGACAGTGTCTTTGTTCTATACTGTCTCTGATGAGGTGATTCTTAACTGCAGAGACACAGCTGACTAAAACCTTTCCCATATTAATAGTTTACATGATTTAAGAAGTATTACCAATGATTTCTAAGGAAGCTCTAAGACCAATACTTGGGCTTGGTGATAATAAGTAGGCCCAAGCCAAGGAATCCATATATTTTTCTTGTCATGAAAGCTCTCAGCAGATGAGGGTCATAGATGATTTTAGTCTCACCTGAGTAACAACAGACCAATTTTTAGCAAGTTACTCTTTCATTCTACACTCTTAATTCAAGAAAACAGGAGGGAAGGAAAGTTGAGAGAGAATTTGGAACTTAAAATTTAGGGAAAATACTATCAACAATAGTTTTTACATTTTTTTGGAAAAGAAATATATTTTTTAAAAGTTGCACTATTCAGGGATTAGGAATGGGACATCCTCACTCCTAGTCTAGTTTCCCAGAGTTTAGCTCCAGTAATTCAGGAAAGTTATCTCCCAAAAAGGAATTAAGTTCATAAGCACTTTCCCTTGTTTTTAATAAAATAATAAGAAAATAATATATAATTTGCTTTCCTCAAAAGTATCCTTAATACTATTAAAAATAAAATGATGTTTCATATCAGTTTTTACTTCCTAAATTATCTTATGTACACATTTATCATTCCAATTATTTCTCACTTGTTTAATAGTTTGAATAGCTTAGGGAGAAGGCAAGGTACTGAGGAAAGACCACTGGATTTTCACTATTGATTAAAGAAATACAAATTAAGACAACTGAGGTACCACTACACACTTCTTAGATTGGCTAAGATGACAGGAAAAGATAATGATAAATATTGGAGGGGATAAGGGAAAACTGGGACAGTAATACATTGTTAGTGGAATTGTGAACTGATCCAACCATTGTTCCAATGATTTGTGATGATCTGCATTCAGAAAGAGGACTGTGGGGACTGAATGTGGATCACAGCATAATATTTTCACCTTTTTTGTTATTGTTTGCTCACTTTTTTTCCTTTCTTATTTTTTCCCTGTTTGATTTGATTTGTCTTGTGCACCATGCTAAATGTAGAAATATGTTTAGAAGAATTGCACGTGTTTAACCTCTATTGCATTACTTAGTGTCTAGGTTGAGGAAGAAGGGAGGGAGAAAAATTTGGAACACAAGGTGTTGGAAACATGAATGTTGAAAACTATCTTTGTATGTATTTTGAAAATAAAAAAAAAACTATTATTAAAAATTGGATTTTAAGCCCAAATGATCTGTATTCAAATTCTGACCTCTGCAACTTACTGCCACCCAAAGTAAGCCACTTCACATTTCTGAGTTTCAGTTTCTTCATCTGTAAAATGAGGGGGATAGACTAGATGACTCCTAAATTTTGTCTATGATCTAGTGTTTCTGATGAAACCAAAATCATAAGATGACTTCCTGTTGAAGTTTGGTGGCTTTACACAGGGCCACTGTTCCATGGCTATCTGCTGTTTCTACTCGGACCCTACTTGATTAGCTGTTTTGAAAATACACTTTAGTCACAAAGAGAATTGAAGGAGAATGAGTGGATAATTTGATATAAGTTAGCCATACTTTTGCATAAACCAAGCTGAGATTATGAATATGATCTAGTAATGTAATCTTGGTATAGAAAGAAAGCACATAATCCCTGCTGTTTCAATATCACATAGTTCTTTCTGAGAAGACACTCTCATGGCAGATCTAACAAAGTCTAGGCTTTAAATGGCTGATGGCCTGAATGTACAATAACACCAAGAAAGAGATGTAGATTATAAAATGTCTTTGAAATATTGCAATAATTCACTACTAAGTGTTTATCCCAAAAAGATAAAAACCAAAAGGAAAAGGATGTAGATTTAAAAATATTTATAAAAGTTCTTTTAGTGGTAACAAAGAATTGAAAATTGAAGGGATGCCCATCAACTGGGGATTGGCCAAACAAATTGTGGTATGTGATTGTAATGGAATAACATAATGCTATAAGAAAAACTTGGAAAGACATAAAGTGATGCAAAATGAAATGAATAGAACTAGAATACTGTACCCAGTAACAGCAATATTGTATAATGATCAACCGTGGGTGACTTGGCTATTCTCAGAAATACAATGATCTAAGACAATTCCAAAGGACATATGAGAAAGATGCTATCTATCTCCAGAGAGAACTGATGAAGTCTGAAGACAGATTGAAGCATACTTTTTTATCCTTTATTTTTCTTTTTGTTGTTGCTGGGGTTTTTTCGTCTGTGTTTTCTTTCACAATATGGCTAATATGGAAGTCTTTTACATGTGTGCATATGTATAAAATCTATATCAAATTATTTACCTTCTCAAGAAGGGTGGAGGGAAGGAAGGGTGGGAGAGAATTTGGAATTTAGGGAAAATACTATCAACAATAGTTTTTACATTTTTTTGGAAAAGATAAATATAATTTTTAAAAGTTGCACTAATCAGGGATTAGGAATGGGACATCTTCACTCCTGGTCTAGTTTTCCAAAGTCTAGCTCCAGTAATTCAGGAAAGTCATCTCCCAAAAAGAGATTAAGTTCATAACCACTTTCACTTGTCCTGATAAAAATGCCATTTTTCATCACAGGAAGAAGGTTTAAAAATTATCTAAATAAAAGAATCTGTCAATCTGTCCACACGACCTAGAGAACAAATGTGTGCTTTAACAACTGATGAATAAAAGTAGCCTAACACCTGCATGGAACTCAAGTATGGTGAGCTCTTACTCTGATTCTGAACTGTTTGCCCCTATGAAGGAGAAAAAGTCAAAATGACTAATCCTGTTTCTCAATTAATGTAAACAACCAAAAAAGAAGAACACCAAATAATGGCCCCCTGACAACCTGAAACAAACTGAAAGCACAGCCGGTGTTTCACAAAAGGGAAAAAAAAAGCTTTTGATGTGAGGATGGTGGGACGATAATTTGTAAATATCATCAACTTTAGTATTACAGCTAATCCAAATATTTTCATTTTTCACTACCAGCTAGCAGCCAGATTGTATTCTTCAACCTTTAGCTTTCGTCTCTGAGATTTGAGAGAGAGAAGGTAGGGAGAGAGACAGGGAAAAAAAAAAAAAAAGCAGGGTTGAAAGTACTCTGTGAGACCACTCTGATTTTCTTCACCCTCTGCTCCTAAATCTTGCCTGAAACACTGACTCTATTACAAGGAGGTTCCAATATAAGGCAGAGGCTGATATGTTACTGTCCTGATACTGAGGAGAAAGACTGATAGTAGTGATGGGAGGGAGTTATTGTTTTATTAATTAATGATTGAAATTTATCCATGCTGCATAGATTTGTAGACTCAGAGACTGTTAAGAATTAGAAGAGATCTCGCTCTCATTTTAAAGAAAAAGGAACAGAGATTCTGAGTGGTTAAATAATTCATTTGTTGTCACATAGCTAATAACTGACTGGGGGATCCAGAGCTCTCATCTATGAGTTTGGTTATTCGTTTTTCAGTTGTATTCAATTCTTTGTGTCGACATTTGGGGTTTTCTTGGCAGAGATACTGGAGTGGTTTGCCATATTCTTCTACAGCTCATTTTACAGATGAGAAAACCAAGGCAAACAGAGTTAAGTGACTTGCCCAGGCTCACACAGCTAGTAAGAATCTAAAGCTGGATTCAAACTGCCTGATTCCAGGCCTCACGATGAAAGGACCTGGTTTCAAATCCTATCTGCACTTTATCATCTGCGCAACTTCAGGCACTTTATCTTACCTCTCTAGACCTCATTTGTAAAATGAACGAGTTGAACTAAAAGGTCTCTGAGGAATCTTCCAACTTTAGATGACCCTGTATCCTGATTCCAAGTTCGGAGCTCTTTCTACTATACTGATAATCTGAGTCAAATTGTGAATAGAGCTAGGATGGAAAGATGGTAGTTATAAAAAGATGTTTATTTAATTACATGACAATTCACCGGTTAGCTAAAATTGCATTATTTAATTTAATAATATTTACTAATTAATACTAATATTTAATAATAATAAAATTAAACTCATATCTTGGTCAGAGGATTTGATTTGGTTCAGAAAAAAGCACAATTCCATAAAGTACAACAACTAATACAGGCCTTCAAACATGCAAAGGGAGATCTGGTTTTGAAATTTCTAAATAAGGAAATCCAACACATGGATCTTAGCCTAAGTGTGGACAGTGGAAGGGTTAATGCCTTTTTCTGCTGGAGCAATAGCAGGAAATGAGAATGGAGATCCAGTGGGTACATTGGATCAACCTCTCTACTGAGCTACCTCTTCACTTAAGTCAAGGGGTCCTTAATGGAGGGTCCATGAATTTGTTGTGTTTTTTTTTTTTTTATTTGATAATTGCATTTCTAGTCATATAGCTTCCTTTATATCCCATGTATTTTATTTTATGCATTTAAAAACATTATTCTGAGAAGTGGTCCCTTGACTTCACCAGATTGCCAAAAGAACTGTGACACAAAAAAGGTTAAGCATCTTTTGATCTAGGCAGATCCTGAGCATCTTTTCTATTCTTTTTCCAAGAAGATTGTCAAGTCCTAGACCAAAGCAGAACCTGGTCATGACAGGCAGGAAGCAAGCCCTCTGAGAGAAACTGCAATTTTTAGAATTGTCCACAGGGAGGCAGTAAGAGATCAGGATTAAAAAAAAAAAAAAACCCAAACCCAAAAACAAAGCCAGAAGCCCTAGATCCACCCACTCTCCTTGGTTCTGGCTGGAGGTCCTTTTCTGATAATGTATAAAAGGAGTATCAAGTCTGGGAACTCACTCTTCCTGCCTGTCCCTTCCCCCACCCTCCCCACATTCCCCTCAGAAGTGCAAATGCAGTCCTGTGGTCAACAGGGTCTATGAGGTCTGCTTCTCCTCAAGTAAACAGAATGTCCCCCAGTCAACCCTTTCCTCTGCTGGTTTTCTGGCCTGTGACTTTATCTGAAAGATGCAAGGCTTGCTCAGGATTTCCAGCTACTGTTGATTTCTCTGACTGCCCTATTGCTGCCATGCTGAGGAAGCAGGTAGTCCGGGGCTTTCTCAGCACACAAGGCACCCGCTTCCTTCCTTTGGTGATCTCCATCCTAGCTACCCCTCCCCCAGAACTGTTCAAGGAAGCTCTGTTCTATATCAGGAAAGACATTCCTCCAAAAATTTTTCAGTGACTCTTTGTTACTTTTGTTACTTTGTGGGGAAAATTGTGAGGGAGTAATAAACTAGTTAGGTTGGATTATGGGAATCAACGTATTACCACCAATTAGTAAATACAGGACCCTCTTTAAGCCTGGGTTTCCTCATTACCCTTTTGCTTAAGTGTACTATCATCATCATCTAAATCATCCTCATCCCCATCCTCCTTAGTCCATCAATAAACATTTATTAAGCACCTACTATATGTTGGGATAAATGCTAAGAATAAAAAGAAAAGGAAAATACAGGTCTACTCTCAAGGAGCTCACATTCTAATGGGGGAGGCAACATGCAAACACTTATATACAAAAAAAATTATATATGAGATAAATTATAGATAATCTGATAAAAGGTGGTAAAATTTAACTACTTTTGTCACTTAGTTTCCACTTTAAAATTAACCTCAATGCACTTTAAAACTCAATTTCATATATATATATATATATATATATATATATGCATATATATATATATATATACACACACACACACACATAGTACATATATATATATGTGGAGATGCTAAAAACACACAATGTAAGTAACCTAATAATAATAATAATTTTAAGAGCCTTAAGGTTTGAAAAGTGATTTACATATACCATCTCATTTAGTCCTACTGATATTCCTAAACCCCAGATTTCCTTTTGTTGTGACTGTTATCATTGTTCAGTTGTGACCCCGTTTGGGGTTTTCTTGGCAGTAATACTGGAGTGTTTTGCCATTTCCTTCTCTGTCTCATTTGACAGATGAGGAGACTAAGGCAAACAGAATTAAGTGATTTACTCAAGGTCACACAGCTAGTGAGTGTCTGTGACCAGATTTAAACTCAAGGATATGATTTTTCCTGACTTTCTGGGACTCTATCCATGAGTCACCCAGCTGTCCCAGGTCCCCTTTAGGGATAGCTTAAGTCATACATGTGTGCACATATGCATACAGACATGTACATGTATATATACACATATAATATTATATATGTATGTTTTCATATATTTATTCATTCAGCAAGCATTTATTAAGCACTTAACTGTGTTCCAAGGACCTTGCTAGGTATTAAGAAAAACAAAACAGTCCCTGGCGTCAAGGAATTCACTTTTTTTCGGAAGAAAATCATACATACAGAGAAAATATACATCTGTAAAGCAGAGGTAACCAGTGTTTCTTAAACTGATTTGCCCACAAAATATTACAAGAAAGAGATTGATAAGATCCATAAATACTGGTTTAAGGGCATTCAATATCCTGGAAGGAAAGGGAGAGGTTTTAGAGTCAAACAGAAGCCATATTCATGACTGTACAAAAGTATTTTAATACATATATAATTTTATATTTAATTTTTAAAAGTGAAAACAGCAGTGGCACTGATTTATTTTGTCCTTGATCCTCTATTCACACTCTACAAAAAATGGGAGCCCTTGGAAAACAATTTGAGAAATGCTAGATTATGTGACCCCCATCAATTTTAAGGTCCTATGCTTTTTTTATTGGGAAAACAGAGTAGGTGGCTAAAGGTAGGTCACATTCTGATTATTCCACATAACTTCAGTACAGTCACATACCTGCTCCTTCACCTGTAAAACAGAGATAATATCTCACTGGTTTCTGATTGGCCCTTGAAAACTATGCTGTCCTTGTGTGGGCATTAAGGACCTCACAGTGTACTTTTTGGAGCATCATAATATTCTTAGGCAAAGATGCAAGACAGATTTTTCTTTTTAGGGCATAAGTCCAAAATGCATTGAATACAAATAGAAATGTGTAGGAAGAATAAGGCAAAAGTTATATGAATTACATGAATAACCTTTTAAGAAATTTAAGCCTTAAATTTCATCTACTAATATAAGTAAAATGTCATTTTCACAAACTCATAACTATGATGCTAAGAACTGGAAGGAACCTTAGAGTTCATCTTATTTAGCTTTCTGATTTTACAAAGTGGGGAACTGAGGTCCGATTTAAAGCTAAAGTTTGAACATGCTGCCTGAAAAAGTTAACACACGTCCCAAGCAGAAGGTTGGAATTCAAATATGAGTCATCCAGAATTGTGATATTAGTATCTCCATGTTGTTACAGGATTTCTGAACTGGCCATATTTCACATATGAAGGATATTCATCAGATCCTGAAAATAATTTTCTCTAGCCATATCTATGTCATATGGTTTATCACATTAGATAATAAGATGCTATTAGTGAGGCAGCTAGGTGGAACAGGGGATAGAGCCAATCCTAGAATCAGAAAGACTCTTCCTAAGTATAAATCTGACCTCAGACCCTTTACTAGGCATGTAACCCTGGGAAATCACTTTACCCTACTTACCTTAGATAAGATACTGCTCCAGTATCTTTGCCAAGAAAACCCCAAATAGGGTCACAAAGAATTGGACACAGCTAAAATGACTGAACAACAACAATAATAGGTAAGGACTACTTAACTTGGAATCAAGGAAGACCTGGGGCCAAATTCCCCCTCTGATTAGTCCTTTGACTATGGAGAGGTATCTGAACCTTTTGACTATGGAGAGGTAACTGAACGTTTTGAGTTTTTCAGTTTTCTCATCTGTTGAATGGGGATAAAACCTATTATATTTAATTCATAGTGTTGTTATGAGGCTCAACTAAGATGATATAGATAAGATATTTTGCAAAATTTACAGGGACATATAAATGTCAATAATTATTACTGTTATTATTTACATGGGTGCATGGCCATGGGCAAGTCATTTAGCCACTCACTACTATCTTCCTAACATAATGATTCAAGATGGCAGACTAAATTGCTGATCCACCATTAATAGAGGATATTTCACCAGGAGATACCCAATAAAATCACAGAAATTACTTCTTGCTCTTAAGAAGCTTATATTCCAATTAAAATATATTAGTTAAATACAGAATGGATGAAAAGTAGGGAAGTAAACAGGTAGAGGCAGAATGAGAGTATTTGAGAGCTGGGACTCAGAGCAAAAACATATTGATGGGAGATGGAGCATAATATGTGAGGAATAGTGAATAGGCCAGCATGGCTAGCTTGTAGATTGTAGATTATATGGAGGAGAGCAATGTATTAAGAGACTGGAATAATAGAAAGGGGCTCCTTCCCCCATCAGACAAACAACAATATTAAAAGAACCACAATTGATCATATCATGCAAGGGAAGTTATGCCAGTAAGGCAAACAGCCCTCAGTTTGGTGTGGAAGGGAATTATGCTACTCTCTTTGGGTTTTTTTCTCTTTTTATTTTCCTTTTTACAGAATCATGATGTGATCTACTCAAAACTTCAAAAGGTCAGCATTTCTAGTGGTGAAACTGCTTCCTTATATTATTGTTTTCAGTCATGTATGATTCTTTGTGACCCCATTTGAGGTTTTCTTGGCAAAGATACTACAATGGTTTGCCATTTCATTCTCCAGCTCATATTACAGATGAAGAAACTGAGGCAGACAGGGTGAAGTCCAGAATCAACAGCTAGAAAGTATCTGAGACCACATTTGAACCAAGAAGATGAGTCTTCCTGACTCCAGGGCTCTATTCAGGGTGCCACGTAGCTGTCCTGGAATGGCAAATGTACTGGAAAGCTGTACCAGGTTTGAATCAAAGGAGAAGAGTTCAAATCTCATTTCTGTTAATTATTATAATTAATATACTTTAAAAAATTCTTAATCTTTCTTGGTCTTAATTTCCTCATCTGTAAAATGAAATATGGGATGAGATGGCCTCTGGAATTCCTTTCAGCTCTAAATCTATGATCTTATGTCTTTGTGAGTTGGTGCCTCCCCCTCCAAATCCCCAAATGTAGCACTCAAGACTGATTGTGAAATGATGAAGTTCTCTGCATACATTAAGCCTGGTGTTTGGATAGCAGACACCTGGTCCATGTTAGCCTTGTACTTAAAGCCTTTCCAGCTGCTAGAACTTGCCAGAGCTTTTGAAAGATTTTTTGAAAAGCCAGGTTACTTCCATGCCACAGAGAGGTATTGCTGCAGGGCTGTAGGCCATGGAACAGTAGAAAGATAATATATTGGTGGTAATCACAGAGCTTTCTCTGATCTGCCTTGGTTGGAGATATTTCCTATGGAATTGACCTCTTCCATGATTGGGCCATTTTTGATAACAAATATGTCCTGGCCTCCTGCTGAAGAACATGTATGAACAGAAGCTCTGGAAGTTCTCTTGGCTCCCAGGACTAGGTAGAATGGGGGACTACCAAAGAGAACTGACAGCTGAGCAGGAAGATTTCACTCAGTCAATTTTAAAAGAAAGAGACAGTTTCTGCTATCACTCTCCATTCCTAACTGTTGAGCATGTCAAGATCAAGTGAGATAATATTTGTAAAGTATTTAGCATAGTGCTTGGCACATAGTAGGTGCTTAATAAATGCTTGTCCCTTTCTCCTGCCCTTTCCCTAAAGCTCTCTCTATCTCAGATTTCCAGAGAAGAGGAAATTGTCTCCCCCCTCCCCACTCTGGCAATGATGACTCTGTATGTGAGTCACCTATAGTGTATATATAGCATCTATAATGTAGCCTGTAATGTAATGTAATGTAAGCTTGGATCTCAAGACTCTGGCTCCATGAGTGAGTTCTGAGAATGTCCCAAGTATCACATGTCATAGCTATACAATCAGCCCATAAAACTTCTCTTCATCACAGACCAAGAGGTCATATTGCCCTTTTCTTGTCTCATGTAGTTTATTCAAAGAAATTCTTAAAGTGCTTTGAAAAACCTTAAAGTACTTTATAAATATTAAAGAAGCATAGCTCTAGAATTAGAAACGTCTTTTAAGGTCATCTATTCTAACTGTCTCATTTTACAGGTGAGGAAACTGAGGGCCAGAGAGATTAAGTGACTTGCTGAAAATCACATAGACAGTAAGTGACAGAGATTTGAATTCAGATCTTGGGTCTCTAAGTTCAGCATTTTCTACTTTATCCTGCTGCTTATGTGAGCTATTACTATTATTTGCCAATTAGGCAAATGTGACTTCTTTTCCCCTTTTATAACTAACCTTGAGGCATCCTCTAAACCTATTTCATCTATATAGACATTGTCAAGATGTGATATGGAATACATAATATGTCATTACATATACATGATAGCCCAAGACCTTAGATCTCTCTAGGGACAGCCCCGGTCATGTATAAATATTTTTTCATTAATTCATTTGTTCAACAAGCATATTACTAAGCAGGGAGGGGTACAATGGATATAATGCCAAGCCTGAAGTCAGCAATACTCATCCTCCTGAGTTCAAATACAGCTTTGGGCACTTTCCAGATATGTGACCCTGGGCAAGTCACTTAACCCTGTTTGTCTCTATTTCCTCATCTGTCAAATGATCTAGAGAGGAACCACTCCAGTATCTTCACTAAGAAAATCCCAAATGAAGTCACAAAGAGTTGGATGTGACTGAAACAACTAACTATGTAAGGTGCTGAGGGTGCAAAGGAAAAAAAAAACAGAGTCCTTGCCCTTAAGGGGCTTACCGTACTATTGGGGGTAGGAGAAGAAACACTGTGAACACAGATACAAATTACATATCTGGTATATACAAAGTAACCAAAAGCAGGTATATGTTTGGGAAGGGAATTTCCCCACCCAACTAAGGTTAATCCTGTGCAGAAAGACGCAAATATTCTCCAGGTACATAAAGTATTCTCTTAAATAAGTTGGCGGGGGGAGAGGTTGCTGGGTAAAGGGAGTTACTTTTATCATGGCATGATGCTTCAGTGAAAACTAAAATCTCAAAATTATCTGTCAGTTCACCTTTGACATGTTTCCACTTTTACTCTCATAACCCAAAAACTGCTGCAGAGTCAGGAGAGGAGGACTTTATCCTCATCTAAGAGAGATATGGAATGATGGGACATTTAGTTACTGTATGATCTGGGGCAAGAAATGTAATTCCTCCAAGCCTTAGTATCCTCATCTGTAAAATGATGATAAGCATTTAATAAACATTACAGGACTATATAAATATGAGTTATTATAAGCTTAATTTTATCTTTTCTTTCAGTCTTTCTCAAATAGTTTTCAAGTAACAAATCAGCATTTTACTTCTTTGTGATAAATTATGGTGAACAAGGAGAAAATTAAGGAGGAAAGGGGGAGAGAAATGAGGTTCAGAACCCATCCCATTTCAATCCTTCTTCCAAGAGGCTACCCAGTAAAATCTTTGTTGTTGACAATGTCCAGTTATGATAGTCCTATTGAGAACTGAAGATTTCCTCCAAATGCTTTCTAGCTGTTGTTATAAACATATGCCTTGTGTTCACTAAAGAGGGGGCCTTGACTGTAACAGTCTCTAGACAAAAACTATAATTGGGTAGAATGGGTCAGCTTGGTTTCCCCAGGGTGGCTGCATGGGGTTAGACTGAGGGAGAGAAAGAGACAGGCTCATGCAATAAAAGTAGAGAGCAAAAATAAAATATTGATTCTCTTTCCTGTTTTCCATTTCCAAAAAGATAAGAAAACCACCCAGCAGCGGGAAGGATGTTGTGTTTGAGACATCAACCTTTTTAATACCTCCTAAGATGTAGCCGAGTGCTCTAATTGGGTTAGAACCTTGTTTTCCCAATTCGATTAAGGATTTCCAGAAGTTGTGGGTGATCATCCTTTTGATGGGGTCTCTTTGCCAAGGTTAGAACATTTTCCCATTGTCTCTTTCACCCATGATTTCCTGTCAGCCTAGGAACATTTAGGCAAAGGTAAGTGAGACATCGAACCCATTGAAACGTCTCTCATCAAAGCAAAACTTGTTAAAGGGAGATCTTAACAGCCCAAACTACCTCTGAGGCCAATAAAGGCACCAAAACTGGTTATTAGACCATGATCTGAGGTGAGAAAAAGGACGGCCAGCACTGACTGATTGGGAAGCTATCAGAAATAAATAAAAAGGCTGCTGCACGCCCAACGGAGGGTCACAGCACGAGCGTGTCTCAAAGAGCTACTGTTGCACTGATTACATTTATCAAGGCATTAGTTGAATGCTTTGTGTATGTATGGTTGGTGTTTCCAGGCTCTTTTGTGCTAGAGATTTTTAGATAAACCGATTTCACGAGGAGGAGGAAGGAAGGTAATAAGTGTCACATTGGGTTAATATACCAGCTTGCCACCTCTGGGATCAAATTTGGCGCAGGGCACACATGAAATGAGCTTGGTGGCCTCAAGCTAGTCTACTACGGATATTCATCCACATAACAAAATCACAAATCATCTGCTGGCAGCCCCGCTCAAGAGAGACACAAGGGCTGAGACAGAAAAACCGTTACAGGTCAGGATGGAGACATATCGGGCAGAATGGAGCAGGGCATCTGCCCATTACCTACCATAGTTCTCTTCGACCTCAGCTAATGCAACTGACCCTTCGTTCCACAAACACTAAAATTCACAGGTTTTTGGTTCCCCCTCTACTCCCTGCTTTTACAGCCTCTTCTCACCTGCCGAAGCTTACATCAATACTCTCGGAAACATCTCATAAAACCTCCCCATGACCAAGCCTTCATTACTCAGTGGCTTCCATAACAGAGATATCTTCATAGTCACTCTGAAGGAAAAGCCTTTATTTTTAGACGATTACTGCCTCTAGCAAAAAAAAAAAAAAAAGAATGAAGATTTTTCTTTTCTTTCCCTTTTCACCCCCTTTTTCCTTGTGAATTTAAACATTGTTCTCTCTCCCTCTCTATGCTGTGAAGGTCCTCTGTGCTATTATGAAGGAAACGTGGAGAATTAGAAAATAATGACTGTGTGAATGACATTTACAGAGATCTCATACTGGAAAGGGCACATTTTATTGTAACTCTGTGTCAAAAATGTAGTTTCATCAGAGGACAGGAGGCAAAAGAAACAGACAATCAATACTTGGGTCTCTGGTATCTGGACTGAGAAAGAAAATCATTATCCTGTTACTTTTATTATGGCATAATGCTTGAAATACTGTGCTTAGCCTTGTTTCCATAATAAGCCAGCATTTGGGGGTGGGGAATGGAGAGAAGGAGAAGATGGGAGGGGGAGTCCAATTCTCAGACTTAACAACAAAAACCCACAGTGCTGGAAAAGAATATTCAGAGTACAAAGTGCAAAGAAACCTGGTATACAATATAAATACCCTTATGGAAAAAACAACAAGAAAAGCAGACTGCATGGGAGAAATGCAAATCTTTCAAAAAGACAGATGCTCTAGGTTCTCAAACCCACCTTAACTTTCCAAATCCAGACTTGGATTTGGAGTCAGAGAATCTGGCTTCAAACCTCATCTTTGCCATTTCTAGGTCTATGACCTCAGGAGAATAATTTAATTTCTCTGGGCCTCAGTCTATAAACAAGAATAATAGTATCTACATCACAGTATTTTTTTAGGAGGGACAAATGAGAAGTAAAGTGCTAGGTAAACATAAAAGTAATATTTGTTTAGTTATGTCTGACTCTTCATGAACCTGTTTGAGATTTTCTTGGCAAAGATACTAGAGCGATTGGCTATTTCCTTCTCTAATTCATTTTATACATGAAGAAACTGAGGCAATCAGGGTTAAGGTTTTGCCCAGGGTCATACAGCTGGGAAGAATCTGGGGTTACTTTGGCTACCTAAATGCCTCCCAAAGAATGAATGTTAGCCTTAAAAATGGAGTATTGGGGAGCTGCATTTGAATAAGGCCCAAATCCATCCTGGCCAGTGAATTTCCAACTCATTTTCAGACATTGAAATATAGGTTGTTCCAAAAATCTTAGTGCCATTTTAAAATATGAAAGTGTAATAAATTCTATTTCATATTATTAATAGCTGAAAGAGGCACTAAGATTTTTGGGAAATCATGAATATGGAATATTCATTATATAGAATATTTTATAATAGAGATATTACAATAGAAATAATAGAAATGATATTGAAAATTATTGTCTGACAAAGTTTTCTATACAGTATAGCAGACACAGTAGGGATCTTGGTTTCTCATTCTAAATTTCCATGCTTTTGTGGGTTTCTAAGCTATTGCTTAAGTTATTTAAAGTTGTTTCCCCCCACCTCTGAATTATTATTGATGAGGTGTCCATTATGCAGCTATAAAGTCGTGCCCTGCTTTTCTAAGCCTTTGCTACAGCCCTTCAGAACTCTGAGTGGGTCCTTAAAGAACAAGGAAAGGTTATCAGGACCCACGTGGGATCTCACAGTCTGTTCCAACAGAACTCTGTAGGAGCCCCAGATAACAGTTCAAAGCCATGCAAATGAGGGTGACTGCTACCACTTTGTTCCTCCCAGTGAAACCTCCTGGTCCTGTGGTCCTGGAGAGGGCCCAGCACAGAAGAAAAAGAACACTCTTTTCCCATCTGTTTCACAACAATTCATTTATTTGACTCCTGGAAATAGTGTCCAGTGCTCCCTATCACGTTTTTTAGATTCTGTGTCACCACCAGTGAAATGAATAATGAGGATAATGATGAGAGCTAGCATTTAGAGGGGTTGCTTTAAGATTTACAAAGTACTTTACATATGTTATCTGGTTTGATTCATACAGCTCTATGAATTGGATTCGAGTAATGGTACCAAGCAATGGAAGAATAATTAAGGCTGTTACTTTCATAGGATCAAGGACTCAAACTACAAAGAATATCAAAGTCCAATAAGTCTGGGAATTCTGGACACTTTTGTGAAAGTCTGATAAAATCTGGATCCCTTCTCAAATTTTTGAATAATTAAGGGAGATACTAAGTTTCCATTAGGAATTAGTGAAAATAGAAATATCATTCCCTTATCCTTTTCTGCTTCTGTCTAAGAAAGCTCAATTCCTTTTGTTGCCATTTTCAATGGCACATCCAAATCTTCATGACTCCAATTGGGGTCTTGTTGGCAAAGACACTTGAGTGGTTTGCTATTTCCTTCTCCAGCTAATTTTACAATTGAAGAAACTGAGGCAACAGGGTTAAATGATTTACCCAGGGTCACACAGCTAAGTGTCTGATATCAGAAAGAAAAAGTCTTCCTGACTCTAGGCTGGCACTCTATCCACTATGCCAATTAGTTGCCCCAAATTCCTTTAATCCTCACCATTTCTGGAAAGTCATTGGATTACAGATTTTGGGTGCAAATATGCTTTATTTTGCTAGCACAGTAGCTTCCACTAAAGTCTTCCTCTCATCATCATGGAAAAAAGAACTCTGGTTTCTTGGAGACTAGGCCAGCAGGGCCCAATTAATAATAGCTAACGTTTATATAGTGCTTTACTGTGTGCCAGGTACTGTACTAAGCAATAATTAACTCATTTGATCTTCACAATCACCTGGGGAAGGTAGATGCTATCATTATCTGCATTTTACAGATGAAGAAACTAAGGTAAAGGTTAAGTGACTTGTTTAGGTCATAGGATTAGTAAGTGTCTGAGGCCAGATTTGATAACAGGCGACTGCCCCAAGAGCCTTGTCAGGGCCCATGAAGCTAGATATAAGGGAGTGACTTGGCTGATTCCACTAAGGAAAGCACAGTGTACAATGCTCAAATAGTAGTTCTTAAACTAGGGTCTGTGGACAGATTTCGGGGGTTCATTGAGAACTTGGCTGGGAGAAAATTACAACTTTACTTCAATATAATGGTCTTTCTTTGCAATCCTGTGCATTTCATTTTATGCTTTTAAAAATATTCTTTTGAGAAGGGGGTCTATCAGTTTCACCAGACTGCCCAGGGGATCCATGGCACATAAAAGGTTCAGAACCCTGGGCTAAAGTGTTTTTCAGAGGCAGGAGCTGACCAGCAGTTCCTAATGTTCACAGAAATCCAATCAAGGAGAAAGAGTTTAAATCACATCAAGAGCCATTCCAATTGAACAGCAGGAAGAACTTTTGGATCACCAGGGTAATATAACACTGGAACGAGCTTTGGGGGAAATAAACATTGCTACATATCTTTAAGAAAAGATGAGATAACCAACCATCTGGCATGGAGACTGAACCAGATAATCTCTTGAAGCCCCTTGCAGCTTTGGTAGATGGTCTGCAAAAAGCCTGGCATGGATGTCAACACATAGTCTACTCCGTGCTTAGAGAATACGCTTTCTCTGCAGAGGTCTTACAAATAGGACACCTCACTTTAGAAGGAATCACAGAATTTAGGGACCCTCTGAATCAGCCCCCTCATTTTTCAGAGAAAGAAATTGGAAACTAA
Source organism: Sminthopsis crassicaudata (assembly GCF_048593235.1). NCBI lineage: Eukaryota > Metazoa > Chordata > Mammalia > Dasyuromorphia > Dasyuridae > Sminthopsis > Sminthopsis crassicaudata. Next base: position 347,943,173 of record NC_133620.1, on the reverse strand, counting down.
TAGAGAAGAATAATAGCTAATATTTATATAGGGGGCAGCTAGGTGATGCAGTCTGGATAGAAAGCCATGCTTGAAGTAAAGAAGATGCAAGTTCAAATCCAGTTTCAGATGCTTACTAGCTGTGAAACTCTGGGTAAGTCATTTAACCCTGTTTACCTCAGTTTCTTAAAATGACCTGGAAAAGGAAATGGCAAATCATTCCAGTATTTTTACCAAAAATAGCCCAAATGGGGTCAGGAAGAATTGGACATCACTGAAACTACTGAACAATAATATTTATACAGTGATACCTTGGTTTTCATTATTAATTGGTTCCAAAGGCATGATGAATGGCGAAAATGAGCAGTACTGAATGAATTTTTCCCAAAAGGAGTACATCTCCAGTATGGCAAGAAGCTAGCCCAGCTCTGCTCTTGACCCAACTCATTTTCTGAAAGGAACTCTGACCTTTATATACTCTCCCTAACCCCACACCATGCATGCTTCCTTTGGTGGAGAAGGGAGGCATAGATGATGAGGCAGAAGCTATGGCCCTATGCCCTCCTTAGTTTAGGGCTCAGGACTACAAGGAGTCCTGGGTCCTTTTCTATACCTGGGCTTGTGCCACTGCTGCTTGAGCTTTTCCTGGTGCTTTTCCTTCTGCTGAGCACAGTCACTTCCTGCCGCTTCCAGTACTGCTATTTTAGGAGTCAGGACATGATATGCTGCAGGAACTTCCAAGCAGGTTCACATACAGCCTCAGCATTATGGGCTCCAAACTGACAGTCCTGCACAGCACAGCCCTCTCTTGGAAGGAGCTCTCCATGATCAGGGGCAAAAGAAGTGTTTCAGGAGCTGGGCAATACTCCTGGCCAATCTCACATTCCTATTGCTCAACCAAAACAACAACCAAGTGCAATGAGTACTGAGTAACCATTGAAACATTTTTTTTTTTTCTCATTGAAATGTATTGAATGCTGAATTCAACAAGTTTCATAGCCGATGATTGCCAAAGTACCACTGCATATCATTTTCATCTTTGCAAAGCACTTTTCAATCTTATTTAATCCTCAAAACCCTGTGATGGTAGATTCTATTATACTCAATTTATGGATGAGAAAACTTTGGTAGGCAGGTTAAATAACTTGCACAAAGTCACACAGCTTGTAAAAGCTTGAAGCTGGATTTAAATTTGGGTCTTCTTGATTCTAGGCCCAACTTCTATCTAGTTATGGAATCCCTTAATCTCTGATTTATCCTGTATATATCTTGTTTTTATGAAGTTGTTTCCACACTGTCTCACTTATTTGATTTGAGCTCCTTGAGAATAGGAACTGGGTTTTTCTTTGCCTTTCCTTATATTCACAATGCTTGGCACACTGGCACATAACAGACACTTAATAAATGCTTATTATTGGATGATTATCCACCAAGTCTCATCTCGAGTATTTCAGTTCATCTAAGTGAGGATATGGGGGGAGAGGGGTTAAATCCTATTTGTTCCCTACCTACCTCTCATGATGGTGGGGGAGGGGAAAAGGCCTAATGAATTAACATCTGTAAATTGCACAGAGATCCTTCAGTGAAAGATGGTGTGTAAATATGGAGAATTATTATTATAATAAACCCAGCCAACTGTGGAATATAAACTGTGCCAGAAATGTCTCTAGAATTAGTGGCAGGGTATGCTGAACACTGGCTTAGTAATTAAGTTGTTCCAGTAGGTCTACAGGGTTTGGAGACATAGGGGGATACTGAAGAGGGGGCCTTGGGGAACTTTACTAAGGCGAATACCAGGACAAGCTTGTCTTATGAGAAGTCACAAGAAGAGTGGTAATGGGAGGATGCAAGGCTTGTCCACTGACTAAAAAACAGGAATGATGAATCTTAATAAAATATTTATGAGGTTCTGAAATTGTAGGGGAAGACTGGAAAAAAATTTCCAAATTATTTTGAGACCTGAAAAAGGGGTAATAACAGCCACACATTTTTGCTTTAAAGCTTATAAAACACTTTTTCCTCAACCACCCTATGAAGACAGATTTTGTCAACCTTAAGGAACCATAAAACCCTCACTTCTGTCTCTTGGGATCCCTGTCTCCCTTCAGGGTCCAGCTTGACTGGTATCCACCACATGCAGTCTTCCCTCATCTCCTCATGTATCAGGGCTCTCTTTGCCCCTGTCAAAGTATTAGGAATCTGTTTTGTATTTAGTCATCTAGATATATGCTGTTTTTCACTGTAGTAGGTGAGGGCCAGGCCTGTCATTTTTATTTCTGTATCTCCAGAGCCTAGGACAGTGTTTTGCACATAATGGCAATTAATAAATGTTAATTGGATTGAGGTTAGTAGTAGAAATCTTATCACTCTCATTTACAGAGAAATGATCTAAATCCATGCATACAAACCTTATTTTTAGCTACCACCTGGCAAGATTTTCAGATGTTTTTTTCCTACTAGTTATTTTCTATTTAAAATTTGTACTATGATTAACTGTGATAGACTTGGCTCTTTTCAACAATGAGGTGATTTAAAGCAATTTCAATAGATTTGTGATGGAAAGAGCCATCTGCATCCAGGGAGAGAACTATGGAGATTGAGTATGGATCAAAACTAGTATTTTCACCTTTTGTTTTTGTTATTGCTGTTGGCTTGTTTTTTTTTTCCTTTCCCCCCTTTTGATCTGATTTTTTTCATGTGCAGCATGACAAATATGGAAATATGTTTAGAAGAATTGCACATTTTTAACCTATATTGGATTGCTTGCTGTCTGGGGAAGGGGAAGAAGGGAGAAAAATTTGAAACACAAGATTTTGCAAAAATGAATGTTGAAAACTATTTTTTCATATATTTGGAAAGATTTTTAAAAAGCTATTATAAAATAAAATAAAATTTTAGGTCTAAATAAAATCATACCCAAGAAATATTCATTATGCTGAACCTTTTGCATCTGACAGGTGATAAATATATGTAACATATACATACATATAGATATATATACATACATACATACATATATATATATAATGTAGGTATGTGTGTATATGTCTGTTGTCTGTCTATCTATCTATAGTTACATAGTGCAGTGGAAAGAATTTGAGGCTTGGAGTCAAATCTGGCCCCAGACACTCAACTAGCTATGTGACCTGTGTCTGTCTCATTTGTAAAATGAATTACAAACCATTTCAGCAATCTTTGTCAAGAAAACCCCAATTGGGCCAGGAAGAGTTGGGCACAATTGAAACAAATGAACATAAATATGTGCATTTGTAAATTTATCATATCACATATTTATAAACATAAGTATATATACATACTTTTAAAAGGGAATAACTACTAGAAGGTATATTTACATATATTTACATAAAATATAAGTATACCTTCTAGTAGTGACTACATATTTGCTATATGTACATATACATATATTGCACACACATAAATGTACCCTCTAGTAGTGGTCCCTCTTTACAATAATACTAGTGAGTATATATATATATATATATATATATACATAAATATTAATATATACAAATAAAACTATACTTTTTAGTAGTGACTATATATTTATTATATATATATACACAATACATATATTGCACACATATAAATCTGCCCTCTAGTAATGATTTCCCTTTAAAATACACATTTAAAGGAAATATATGTATATTTTCTAGTAGTGGCTCTCCTTTAAAATAAGTGTCTATATATGTACATAAATACATAATAGAAAGTACTTTCTCTTTTGAAAAATAACATATTTAAGATGCTTATAGAAAAACAGCTGAAAAAAAAAGGAGAGCTTTCAAGAGAAGATTTTTAAAGGCACTCAATGACTTCACCTTGGAGATGATATTATTTTAAAGCCAAGGCCTTGAGTTTTAAAGTGCTACTAGGTTTTTAGACCAATTCTCTTGTGGTTCAGGGAATATTGGCATTCTAAAAATTGCTGATACTTGCTTATTAATAAATGGTAACTGAGTTACAGTCCTGAAGGTTCAGGAGTCAGAAGCAGGCTTTGCTTTTAGACTCTTCTGTAGTATAAGAAGGAAATGACTTGGACATTTAAGGTCCTCCTAGTCTCAGTTTTAAAACTTGGCCAAAGTGGTTTTCTGGCCTGATGCCACAGGGGAGGCAGGCAGGTGCTTGGAATTCTGCTACATAGTAATTCTCTAACCTGCCTGTCTAGTCCCTTCTCTTTTAGAATGCTCCCCCAAGTTCCATTTTTGTTGTTCTCTTGAAGGCATCCCTACTCTGGGGTGTAGCCTCCTTTTGGCACCTAGTCCATGCTGGAAGCCAAATTAGGTGCCCATTAAGCTGTTGTCTGGTTGAGTACTGGAGACCTACATGTAATTCTTGCAACAATAATCAAATATATGTCCTGTGACTACTGGTCCTCTGTAAATGAAGATGCTAATCCAAAGACCTCCTAGGTCCACTGTCAGCTCATCAGTCAGAGCACTTTCTTTTTCCTTCTCTTCCTCCCTCCAATAAGTATTTATTAAATATTTTGCTAAGAGCTAAAAGATATAGAAAAAAAGCAAAAAAGGCAAAAGATGGTCATCTGGAGGCTTACAATCTAGTAAGCAAAGGAAACAAATTCTGTCTTATGCAAGATACGCTATACAATATATCTATCACCATCAATCAAGCATTCATGGAGTGCTGATTTTGTACTAGAAATTTGGTTAGGTGATGAGGACACAAAAACAGTCCCTGACTTCAAGAAGCTTATTCTCTGATCAATAAGAATTGGAGAAGCAGCTAGATGGTATAGTGGATAGAATGCAGGCCCTGAAGTCAGGAGGAGCTGAGTTCAAATGCGACCTCAGACACTTAATACTCCCTAGCTGGGTGACCCCAGACAAGTCACATCACCCCAATTGCCTCAGAAAAAATTTAAAAAGTAAAATAAAATAAGAATTGGAGTAGTAACTTCATTGGATGAAATAGTTTCTGCCACCCATGCAGACTGCCAATTTTTAACTTATAAATACAAAGTGCTTTTGGCTGGAGGAAGTAGCTAAGAATTAGCAGTAAGGGATCATCAGTAATAATCACCATTATTAAGAATAACATCATCATCATCATCATCATCATATGTTAAATGCCCAAATGACGAGGTGAACAATGTGAAATGTCAAACCTCTCTGGTATCTTTGCCAAGAAAACCTCAAATGGGGTCATGAAGGATTGGACATCAATGAAAAAAAAACCACCCTGAAGAACATGTGCCAGGGGTTAAGCACTTAACAGATATGACTTTATTTGATTCTATGAAATAGGTGATTATTACTATCTTTTTACAGTTGAGGAAACTGAGGCATAATTTAAGTTATCTGCTCAAGTTCACATAATGTTTGGGGATGCATTTGAACTCAGGCTTTCCTGATTCTTGGGCTAGTGCTCTAATCACTATGCCAATTGGCTGTCTTTGCTAAGGGTAGGTGGTGAGACTTTAATAATAATAGTAGGTATTAAAGTTTTAGTTTAAATGTTTAAGGTTTGTGACTTAAAGGTGCATAAAGGGCAAAACCACATTTCCCCCATATTTATTTTTATCTCAATACAAAATTTATTTTCATTTGTGGACACAAAAACAAAAAAATATTTTCCCCTTGTTTGTACTTTGTAAGCTATGGAGAATAGCACTACGTAATATCAAAAGACTGCAGATTCTCCAGGTTTAGTATTTCAAGGGCCAAGGATAATTATGAGTTTTCATAATGACAAAGAATGTTTGATCTGAAATTGGGATGACCTAAGTACAAATCTAGTTTTAGAGACTTACTAATTATATCACCTGGACAAGTCACTTAACTACTGTTTGCCTCACTTTCCTCATCTGTAAAATGAGGATAACAATAGCCCTCATCTCCCAGAGCTGTTGTGAAGATTAAATTAGATAATGTTTGTAAAGGATTTTGTAAGTCTTCAAGTGCTATACAAATGCTAGTTATTACTATTATTATCATTATTATTACTGTCTCCATTCATTTAGATGTGACATGATTATAATGAGGATATGATCAATAAATTAATAATTATGATAATATTTGTATAGAGCTCTGGAATTTTATATATAATATCTCAACTGAGCCTCAAAAAGGTAGATGAAAATAAAATAATAATACCTAGTATTTATATGTTATTACAGGGTGCGAAGTGCTTTACATATGTTAAAACTTAGTTGTTCCTCACTGCAACCTTGGGAAATGGATGTTATTACTGTCTCCATTTTATAAATGAGTAAACTAAAGCACTGAATGGTTAAGTAACTTGCTTAGGATCTTACTACTAGTTAAAAATCTGAAGCAGGATTTGAAGGTCTTCCTGATGCCAATTACTGAGGCTCTAGATTTTATAACGCCCTTGTTCAAAAATGAGAAAACTGAGGTGTGAGGAGTTTAAATGACTTGCTCATGGCATAAGCCAGTAAGAGTTGCAATTAGGATTTGAACTTTCCAATAGTCCAGTGCTCTATTCTCTATACGAGGCTGTTCTCTAAGATGGGATGAAATGAAAATTCTCTGATGGAACTCTCCTGAGAACTTGTTACTCTCATGACTAGTTATACAAAACGAGTGGATTTGTCTAGTTGCACTTCAAAAATGGTATCCTTTAGTTACAAGATACTAGCAACTGAGGATAATAAGACAGAAACTTGCAACATAATTTCTTTTTCCTCCAACTTTTGTTGCTTGGAAGGCATGTCACAGAGCCTCCTCACGCCCCATCAATGTAAGTATTTCAGATGAGGAAACAGTACAGAAACTCTCCTGAGTCCTCAGCATCCGGGGGAGGGAGGCTCTACCCATTCTTAATCTGTTGTCATTCTTGGCAAGTCTTCAGCCTTTGTTTTTCTCATGGTGAACTGGAAACAGTAATTAAACTGCTAGGTGTAGGTATATAGTTCCTCTGAGGTATACAAATAAATTTCTTCTTTCTGTTTCTTTTTCTTCCTTCTCCCAGCTTTGACTTCTAGTGTTAATTGGAACAAAACCAACCAGCAGCTGCATTATAGAAAAGATCTACAGAATCAGCTCTTGGCCCAATGCAATTCATACCACAGGCAACAAACATTCAACAAACATTCATTAAGACCCTACTGTGTGTCAGTCATGAACTAAAACAGCTTCTCCTGTTTAAGTACTAAAAATCTATTGGAAGAAAGAATTTGTATACATTAAATTGAATGCAAAATTCAAGATGTCCTAAAAACTTAGTGCAGCTATGTTTTGGGACTTCTATGCTAGCCAATAATTTTCAGAGACAATGGCAATTGAGGGGAATAAGATAGGCTTTCTGTAGGAGACAGAACTTCAACTGAGCTGTAAAGGAAGCTATGGAATCTATATGGGTGAGATAGAGACGCCTGGTATGGATGAGAGCCTATGCAAATATACTGAGAAAGAGATGGAATATTATGTATAGATAATAGAAAACCAGGCCAGTTTGTAATGAAGACTACATGAAGAGGAGTCATATAAAATAATCTTAGAGTGATAGACCACAGCCAGACAATGAGGGGCTTCAAATTCCAGGCAAAGGAGTTTTTGTTGCATTTAATAAACATTCATTTAATGAATGAAAGTATGAACAAATGAATAGCCAAGTTGATTAGAGGACTAGGGGAATGAGACATCTCTCGTTCAGTATGTTCAACTGCTATTTTTTTGGTTGCCATACCAATATAATCTTGTGGGAGGAAGAATGATACACAGAGGGTTGAATTTAGAGTTCAAGTCCTCCTTCTGATTTGTACCAGCTGGATGACTGATAGACATGCCACTCAATGGCCCAGAAATTTCTCAGTCACTTCAAGTTCTACTAGAGCTGCTAATCTGCATTAGAAGGGGGAATTTCCACACTAGAAATTCCTAAACCAGTGAAATTATAAGTATAGATGAGAAGAGAACAAAAATGAGAAAGGAGAGAGACATTCTGAGATCACTGAGTTCAACCTCCTACTCATCGCAGGAATTTACTGTATAGACTTGGGCAAAGAATTTATCTCCTCTGGATTACTTGCAAAATCAAAGTATACCTCCTTCACAAGGATAACACATACAAAATGTCTTGTGCTCCTCAAGAAGGTTTAAAAAATAAATAGAAAGAATTGTTCTTGTTACCCACAACATCCACATTTAATTTGCACCGCATGGAATATGTAGAAGACAGCAGGTCTATGACCTCAATAATGAAAGCTACCAATCCCTTAGTGACTATAGAAAAAGCTTCTTGTTTTTGGGATGTAGGAGAGTGATCACTATTTCCCCTTCACCTGCCTGTTCTAGCTTACAATGCATTTGTCTTCCTTCATCTCCATCCCAGCTTCTCACTTTGAATGCTGAAATGTGTGGTCCTTTAATTTGGAGAGGGCAAAAAGGCTCATGCAACTGAAAGGAAGGTAATAAGGATCGTTGACTTAAGAATGAGGAGCCGAGAGGGATGGTTGAAGAACACTGGCTAGGACACTCGAGAAAAGACAGATCAATCCTAACGATTCATCATGCCAGGAGCTGTCCAAATAATCAAAGGCGTCAGACCGGGTGATGTATAGCTGATGTCACTGAGAGAGACCCTTAACAAGGCAGCCAGCACAGCAGCTGCTGCTGGTCAGTGAGTACTGCTGCACATGCCAGGCCAGGCCAGGGGGGACACAGACCATCCATCACTGACCTACCTTAATGGCTAGGCTTATTAGTAAACATTCTCTGAGGCTGACAGACCGTAATGGTGCAGGATGTCCCCCCCACTGTCCCCAAAACAAACAGATGTGTGGAATCTGTAGTACCTACTCAGATCCTCTCTGGATACTTGTAATCTATTCTTTCCTGATGATGGGTTTAGGGGTACAACAGTAAGTAGGGAAGGGAGCCCCCATTAGGCAAATGCATTTATAGACTCTCTTTCCTCTGTGATTTTTTTCCTATCAGTAAATCAGAAAAATGACATGCATGTTTACATACTTCTCTGTGCATTTTCCTATAGGCACTTCTGCAGGTAAGTTATATCTGTATCTCTCCCTATTATGGATTTGAAATTCCCAAAGTGAAAATAAAACCCTACCTCCCCACTAGAGATATGTAAGCCTACTCCAACTACATTAGGTTCTTGGAGGAGATGGCTTAATGGACTAAACAAACATGAGGTTTGAAGCATCTAGACTTCCTGGAACCATAGGTTCAATTCCCGGCCGGGTTGACTCAGTCCTGCTCCTCTCTTCCTTGGTAGATAAATTAAGTAACATTCAGCTTTCTGTGCTGGGGTCTCTCAGATGAGCCCAAGGAATCTGTGGGGCCTGTCTTTTCTTTAATGTAGGCATTAGCAACTTTGCAATACTTGGTCCTAGTGTCCTTCCTGCCTGATGCATCCTGTTCAAAATAGGGTTGCTCTTCAGGGATGGGAATGAATATTCTCTATCAAATTGATTCCTTTTTTTTTAAATGATGTGGAAGAATAAAAAATACAGTGATATATGTATATATACATATATATATATATTTTTTTACCTATTCACATATTTGATGTCATTTGTGGACAGGAGTAATTCTGTTCCTCATAGGACATACTTTATTGTATTGGCAAACATTTTAGCCAAGAAAAAAGGCATCTCTGTTTTTTGCTTTGCTTGCCTTGAATAGATGCTGTCATTTCCAGCATTTCATCTCTTTGTAGTTATCTCAGAAGATTTAAAACATGTGTAAAATTATTTTATTTATTTATTATTTTAAAATTTATTTGTAGAAAGGCTTTAAGGTCACATATGCTTCTACTGATTGATTGTAAGGCTCTCTAAATATGATGCCATTGGCTGCAGTACATTAAGCCACAAAACATTATAAAGCCTCCTCAAGGAAATACATAGTTGTTCAAAGGAAGTCAATCCAGCCATGAATACTGAAAGAACAAAGTGGATGATTATAAGTTTGTCTTTCTGTCTGTTATGAATCTAAAATTGAATAGGAAGCAATCATACTAAATTGTGTTTAATGTTTTCATTGATTCAAGCTATTCATTGAATGAAAAACTCATCTTTTTAACATCATAATTTGTGACCCTGAACAAATTATTTAAAACTTTCATTGCTCTAGGCAATTCACTAAGATCACAAGTTACAGAGAAGGGAGTTTCCTCATTTGGTATTTCTTACACTAGTGATATCACAGGTCCATTTCCTAGCTCTAGCCTATTCGCCTAGTGATGCTACAGGGCTAAGTACCACAAATCTGCAGAAAATCCAATGCAAGAGACGCAAAGGGCAACTGTGAGAAATATGGAGGGTGTAAGTAGACTTACAAGTGAAGAAGTGAAGTGGTATAGATTATATAATGTCCAGGAAAGATATCATCAGAAAAACAGATGGGTTGGTTATGTAAAGTGAAAGATAACAGGTGATATGCTTGAGTGATATGCTGATATCTAGAAAATGTAAAAGATAAAACAAAGAAAGGCTTCCAGAATGTTAAATGGGTTTTATATAGAGCATTCCTGGATGGATATAGATAGCAATCATACAGAATGAGAAGGCATAGCAGAATTGTGACCTATAACCTAGGGAGAGGTATCTACACATTGCTAAGGTAACATAAGTATTTTATGTAATACAGGATCAGCTGGGTGGTGTGATGGATAGAGTTCCTGGCCTGGAAACAAGAAGACCTAAATTCAAACCTAACCTCAGACACTTATTAACTATGTGATCCTGAGCAAGTCACTTAAATTCTGTGTGTCTCAATTTTCTCATCTGTAAAAATTCCAGAGTTGTTGTGAGGCTAAAATGAAATAACATTAGTAAAGTGCTTAGCATAGTGTTTAATGTATAGTAAGTACTACTAAATAAACATTATCTATAATGATGATTAGGATGACTACTACCACTATGAACCTACTATCAACAGCTGGAAGGTGTCTCAGATGTTATCTAATCCTGACATTTTATAGAAGAAGAAATTGAACTCTAGGAATTTTAAATAACTTGTCCAAAGTACACATAGGTCCTGTGACTTCAGAGCCAGCATATTTTTTTCCTACACTTTGCTTGTTGTTGTTTAGTCTTGTCTTCATGACACCATTTGGGATTTTCTTGGCCACAATACTGGAGTGTTTTTGCCATTTCCTTTTCCAGCTCATTTGATAGATGAGGAAACTGAGGCAAACATGGTTAAGTGACTTGCCCAGGGTCACACAGCTAGTGTCTGAGTCCCCATTTAAACTCAGATCTTCCTGGTTTCAGGAATGGTGCTCCATTCACTGCTCTGAATCTCACTACCTCCTACTTTATATGTTCATCAGTTTCTGCCAAAAAATTCCTTGGCATTTTGAAATGACTCCACATCAGAAACTGATAAGATTTCATCAGTGGAAATGGCCTTACCATCTGCTTTGCTGCTGCCCCTGAAAGGACTATGAGATCTTTCTATTTGACTTGTGGCTGAAATCTTCCACATGTGTTGGATCATCCAGTAGAAGGTGAGATTCTTGGGGACAGTAACTGTCTTAGCACATGTTAGAGTCTTAGCTTTGCATAACATAAACACTTGATAACTATTTTTTTCACTCATTCATTCATTCATGGGAATCAATGAAAAATTTCTGAGCTGAGGCAACATTCTGCCTCAAGTTATCAAGGTATTTTTGTTGCTGGAATTTCACATATGTTCACTTACCTAATTTTCTGTGTCACTTCATCTCCTGACAAAATTCTCTCTACTCTCAACATTTGATTACTCTTGCTATTTCTTTGATCATCTAACTCCTGACCTATTGCTTATTCTTGCTCTTTGTATATTACCTGACCTTTAACTCTTCCCAATGGCTTTGACCCAAAACCTTACAAATAAGAATAATAATCTACATTTGTATTATTTAAAAGTGCATTTTATAAATTTTAAAGTACTTTCATTTGTCTCATTTGAGTCTCAGAGCAATTCTATGAGGAAAGCAGGTTAGATAATATTATTGCTCCCATTTTACTGATGAGGAGCCTGAGTTTTAGGGAGACTAAGTAACTTAATTGGGATCACAAAGCTCTTAAGTGGCAAAGCCAAGACTAGAACCAGGACTTCTGATGCTTCATTCATACTTTAATTCCTAAATTATGCTATCTGATCCTTTAAGTCTTGGCCATATTTCAAAGTCTGTTGAAGCAACTGAATTTTCATACCAGCCTGATTCTTTGAGTTTTGATCCAGAAGGCAGCTGGACATAATGGAAAGAACCCTGGATTTGGGGATCAAGAGATCTAAATTCTAATTCCAATTCTGCCACTATTTAGCCAGATGACCCTGACAAATGATTTAATCACTTTTGGGTCGTTCCTTCCTTCTTTCCTTCCTTCCTTTCTTCCTTCCTTGCTTCCTTCCTACCTTTCTTCCTTTCTTCTTTGTACCAATGATTTCCTGCATTGGTATAAATGAAAATTCATCGTTTTCTCCTGCTTTGTGATTCACAACCATGTTTCCCATAGTACCTTTAAAGAAAATGCTCATTTTTATAGGAATTCAGTTATTTTTCATTCGTCTGTCTCTTCATGATCCCATTTGGGGTTTTCTTGACAAAGGTACTGGAGTGAATTGCCATTTCCTTCTCTAGTTCATTTTACAGATTAGAAAACTGAGGTAGACAGAGTTACATGATATGCTCAAAGTCACACTTTTATTAAGTATTTGGGACCAGATCTGAACTTAGAAAGATGAATCTTCCTGTCTTTAGGCCTGGTACTCTTTCCACAATGCTACCCAGCTGCATTAATTTTTATAAGGAGATAAATAATAATCAATAAGGGGAGGTGGAAGTAGATATATAGATGGGAAATAAGAATGTTTTTAGTTTTAATACAGTTTACAGTAATTATAATGGAGTAGGCGATAATAGATTGGATGATATCAAGATGCCTTCAAATGCTAAGATTTCATGCTTCTCACAGAGTCCATGCTTGTGCCATCATTAATACAATCAATGCAACTGGGTGACAGATAGAATCTTAATTACTATCATCATTATTAATATTATCAATTAATTTTGATTGACCACAGCTATATGACTATGGAACATTTTAATATAGCTACCCTATTAAAAAGTTATATAGGAAAAATATAGCTCTGATACAGACACTAAAACAATATGGAAATTAAAGAACATTAAAATAAAGTCAATTATCTTTTCCTCTGGTATAGTTTTATACTTATTAGGTAGATATCTCATAGAATTGAGGATCTATCAGGTTTGGGGTAATTTTCTGATATCTATCATATCACCAACAGGAGTAGTCTAACAATGAGGGTGGAAACTAGACTAGTGATTTCCTTCTACTATTGCAGGTCAGTAATTCTTTGAGAGTTAAATGCTTTTCAGAGTTGTCCAGAGCACAGAGGAGGTAAGGGACTTGCTCAGGGACAAATATCTGGTATGTGTCAGGGGCCTGAACACAACTCTTTGTAGATCATAGGCTAACTCTAGCCCACACTAGTCTCTAAATAATGTCTCTTCTTCATGACAGCCTTTGAAGCATCCCTTAGAGGAAATTGTCCTGTACTTGAATTCAGGAAGACTTGATTCAAATCCTGCCTAATGAAGACATTAATCATAATCTATATTGCTCCAAAAGTCATGGTTAAAATGAATGACAAAGTTATAGAGAAACCCTTTTTTGACTCAACATGAGAAAGAATTTTCTGACAATTTTAGCTCCCCCAAAATACTACAGGCTGCCACCTGAGCTGGTGAGCTTATCACTGGAACTAATCAAACTAAGGCTCTTTGAGGCTTGTTGAGAAAGAGCTACTTGTACTGAGAGAGAAGTTGGAATACAGAACCTCTAAGGTAGGGCCTTTCTAACTCTGACTTTTTGATTCTACCTATTTCATATCACTCATTGTCCTTATGAAATAATTAAAGATGCATTCAATCTAAAATAAAGAGCCAAGAAGGCTCAAATGGCTTGTTAAAGGTAGCAAAGTTATAAGCAAAGATGGTCCTAGAATCCATATGTCTTCTTTCTCAGTCTAGAAATCTAGATGTTAGACCCTATATGGCCAAAAATATGATTTTGGCCTCCATGCTGAAATTTCTACTTGCACAGTTACCATCTGTTATGGGAATACACTTTTTCAAAGACAAATTTCAAAATATTTACTTTGTGCTTGTATATATATATATATATATATATATATATATATATATATATATATATATATATATATATATATAAAATGAGGACATTCAAACCCAGAAAATGGATGATACAAAATAGGTCTGTACATGTTAGTAATGCCAACCCTCTCTGAGGTATAATAAGAGTGCGTAGATCAGACTTTTTGTTACCAAATTAAAAGGATACTGAGAGCACTTACAGTCCTTCAACAATATATGTAAGGAAAAACCCCATAAAGTTTAGCATCCAGTGATAGAATGCTTAGTTAGAATAGAAAGATAGTAGGATGAGGGTGAACTCTTCCCTGCCTTTATTGCTCCTTCCCTCTTTCTCTGTCCAGCATACACAGCAATCTCCCTAGCTGCAACTTTAGCTTGATATAACAGGTTCTTTGTCTCTTTTTCTTTCCCTCAGCTTCCCCAAACTTAACTGAAGCTGGGCTCTGGATCACTTGTTCCAGGTACCAAAAATACTAGTTATATAGTTCTGCAACATTTATCTTTTAGTATTCAGTAACCTTATTTTCCTATAGGCTTAGAGATAAATTACCACACACCAGAGATTCTTAACCTTTTTCATGTCATGGATCTCTCTGGCAGACTAGGGAAGCATATGGATCTTTTCTTAGGATAATGTTATTGAATCCATAAGGAAAAGTACATAGGATTACAAAGGAAACCAATTATATTGAAATATATATGTACACACACATTTTTTTCCCTTATCCAAGTTCACAGATCCTTGAAATCTACCCACAGATCTTTGGGTTCAAAGGATTCCAGATTAAGAACCCCTACCATAAGCAATACTGTAGAGCATATGGATGTGGAAGCATTGTAGAGTGTTTTTGAGTTCCCTGCCCCCTTCCTATAGGCTCTGAGTAAGTATCCCATTGGATTAACTGGAGTCCACTTGATTGCTGCAGTTTCAATAGCTTGTTCAGACATCGATTGCCGTCATGTCACTAGGAGAAAAGGATTAATAATAGGGTGCTCAGGTTGGCTCAATACTGCTGATAGTGCCTGACAAAAGACCGTTAGTAGCACTCCCTCCGGGACACTATCTGTGTAGGAAAGCTACAAGCAACATCATTCAGGATTTTGCAGAATAATGATTAACTCCAGAACTTCAGCCTACAAAATCCGACAAACAGTTTCTATTATATCCAAATAAATTCTCTCCCCTTTCTCTTCTTCCACATCTCACAGATGTTCCAGAGGCAGACTACCTGACACCCACAAGGGAAGACACATTCCCATGTAAGCCCTGCCCTAATCATTGTAAAGGGCCTGGTTTAGTCACCCCTGACCAAGCAAAATGGCAAGAGACTAGAGGAGCCTGGCTTTGATAGAATTAGATTCTGTAGAAGAGCTATTCCACTATAAGCCACGTAACAGTTAGTGGCTGATGAATTCTACAACCAGGGAACCAGGGAAGGGTTACTGATATAGGGTGGTTTATTTTTAAAAGCATCTCATTTTAACTGCAGTAAATTAAGCAGACCCACTTCAAAGCAGTGATTAAGAGAAAAGAGATTCACAGGGACCTCTTCCTATTAAAGAGAAGGCCACGCATATCAAGGATTTGTAAACCTATTGTCTTGGCAGTCTGCTCCTGTATAGTGCAGTGTATCTCACAGATGCCCTGATTCAGATTACTTAGCTGGTGCCCACAAGGGAATGTTTTCTTAGTATACACTGAGAAGGAGAAGGTGAGGATAGATTTATCACTTTCTAGCAGAGATAAATATGGACTGTGATTTAGTTGTATGAAGTATATTCTTTGCAAGATGTTATTACATAATCCATGGTAGGTGATGTAAGCAAGATATGTATATCAACAATATATAGTCACAATATTTGTTGTCACAACAATGTGGTTGATTTCTTGATTGTTTCCAGTCACAAAGAGTCAGAAATGTTCTCTCTAGATTTCTCCACCACGTCTTAGCAGTCTTTGCACCCTAAAATGGGTCTTCCTAATCTTGGGATCATCTAATCTTGGAGATCCTTCGTTGGTGATCCCCACCTCTGATTGTTGAGTTCCCTCCAGACCGTTCATTTGGAGGAATTGTCCAACTCAGTCTCTCTTTTACTCTGTAAAGCACTTAGCACATGGAAGTTATTATCTTGTTTGATCCTCAATAACCCTGGGAGGGAGGGGATATGATTATACTCTTTTTACAGATGAAGAAACTGAGGCATGAATGCAATAATTATTGATAATAATTATTAATAACAGCATACATTTACATAGAGCTTTAAGGTTTACAAAGCAATTTATATATATTATCTCATTTGATATAATCCTCATAACAATTCTGTGAAGTAGATGCTATTATTATCACCATTTCACAGATGAGAAAACAGGTATAGTCACAAGCTAGTAAGTGTTTGAGAGTGGATTGAACTCAGGTCTTCCTGATTATAGGCCTGTCATTCTGTCTACTGTGTCACTCAACTGCCTTGTTATTTCAGTAGAAAATCAGGGAAATGTAGTAGATTTTAGTTTTTAGCAAACATTTCCCAAGGATAAGTTACTTTGGGAGGAACAGAATGGTGTGAGCTAGACAGCACTGGTACAGTTAGATGAATCTTGAACTTGGAAGTTCTATAATAAAGTGCTTGAGGAATCTGCATTTGACTCTATGATTTTAATATTTTTACTAACAACAGGGATAAAAGAACAGATAGTATAGGGACTATTAGGTGGCACAGGGGATAGAGCGCTAGGGCCCTAGGCTAAACACTAAGAACTAAATTCAAATCTCAGACACTGTGTGACTGGACAAATCACTTATCTTTATTTGCCTCAATTTCCTCATTTGTAAAATGAGCTGGAGAAGGCAATGGCAAACCACTCCAGGATCTTTTCCAAGTAATTTCAAATGGGGTCAGAAGGAGTTGGACATGTATAGAAAATGATTAAACAACAATAACATTATCAATATCAGGAGAAATTAGAAAACAAGAAAAGGAAGAATCAAAAGTGAGGAGCTTTATCCCAGCTTCTTACATCTACTTTGAAAATCAGGGTAATAAAGAAATCTAGAGTTATAGTTGAAAGACTGTGGTTCAAGTCCCAAGAGCCCTTCTTTGTGGCAGTATGTTACTTAGTTTTGGGGGGATAGGTTACTTAGCTTTTTTGGGTTTCCCATCTCTAAAATGGACATAATAACATCTGTATTTTCTTGTAGGGTGGTCTCTGAGAATTGAACAAGATCATAAGATCTAAAACTGTGAGGAAGGCACTCCAAAGGCCAAAGAGTCCAAGCCAGACCTGACAAAGAATCCCTTTATATTCTTCTATGACATTCTCAAAATGTGGTTGTCCAGTTTTGGCTTGGCCATGGCTAGAGAGAGAGAGCACTGTATCCCAAAGCTGACCATTTCACTTTGGGATAAATGTCATTGCTAGGAAGTTTACCTTTCTATAAAGCTTAAAAAACTTCTCTGCAATTTGTAGAATTTCCTCCTAGTTTTGTGCTCTAGGATCAAGAAGAACAAATATAATTTCTCTTCCACATGATAACTATCATGTCCTCTCTAAGTATTTTCTTCTCCAAGATTAATTAACTAATTAGTTTGAGCAATTTAATTAAATACCCTCTACTCTTAAGTTTCTCCAATTGATTTCTCTGTCTATTCCATTGTTCTCCATTCCACTCTTGGTTGTTTGGTTCTGGACCTGCCCTTGTTTATAGGTTTCCTAAAACATGCTGCCCAGAAGTAAACCTGATATTATAGATGAAGCCTGAATAAGCAGAATACACTGAAACAATTGCTGCTTTCATTCTGGGCATCTTGACTTCCTTAAAAAAGAAACAGCTCAAAAAGCCATAGTGCATAGTGAACTCGTACTGAGCATGTAGTTCATTAAAACCTTTGAATCTTTTCTGCAAAAACTATTGTCTAACTGTATCATCCCCTCTTCTGGTTGTGAAACTGATTTTAAAAATAAATCCAAAGTATAAAACTTTACATGCTCATGATATTTCATCTTATATGTTTTTATCCAGTGATCTAGCCTGCTGAAAAGGTTTTAATTTTATGTGAACTCTGTTACCTATTGTTAATTATTCCTCCAAATTCAGTGCACATTTTTTAAAAAAATCATCCATTCTTTTATTTAAGTCGAAGATGTTAAAATCCTGCAGCAAACAAAATATAAGATTTATATTAAATTATATTTTGACATAAACAAAACTAATGCATCCAAGATTAGGAGTGCAGAAAGCTGAGGAAAAGTTTTTTTTTTTTTGTTTTGTTTTGTTTTGTTTTTAGCAAATATCTCAAATCAAGGCCTCATTTATCAAATACATAGTGAACTGAGTCAAATTTATAAAATATGTTGTTCCCCTATTGACAAATGGTCAAAGGGTATGAACAAGCAATTTTTCAGACAAAGAAATCAAAGCTATCTATAGACATATAAAAATGCTCTACTGTGTGACCCTGAGCACGTCACTTAAATGGGACTGCTTTTTCTTTATATCTCAATTTTTAATTTGTATATTTAATATTGGGCAGTTAGTGCACAAAGCACCAGGCCTGATTCAGGAACACTTATCAGCCTAAGTTCAAATCTAATCTCAGACACATATTGGCTGTGTGACCCAGGCCCTTAATCCTGTTTGCCTCAGTTTCCTCAACTCTAAAATAAAGATCAGAAGAGCACCTACAGAGAAGATAATATTAATAAGATGTTTAGCACACTGCTTGGCACATAGTAGATACTTTTAAAATGCTTGTTCTCTTCTTCCTTCCCTTGGCATAATGGAAAGAATACTGGATTTGGCATCCAGGTTACCTGGATTTGAACCTGTCTTTGCTATTTATTACTAGTGTAAATTTGGGTGAACTGTATCCTCTTTCTGTGCCTCAGTCTCCTCATCTGTAAATTGGGAGGGTTGCACTAGATCTCTAAGCAACTTTCTAATTCCAAAGCCTATGATCTTACTTAAGTAAGCCTTTTAATAAAAGTGGAAAACACAACCAAGGCTAATGATGCAACTCTTCTTCAAATAACTGGTAGACGACAGCTATGCATCTGCAAGAATTTAACAAATATTTAAAAACAGATCAAAGATTTTTTTAAAAATACAAATAAGTAAACTGAGTTCCAAAGAGTCAATTGTCTTGCACCAAATTACCCTGAAATCCTCAAGTGAAAGAGAAAAAGGGAGAGACAGAAACAGAGACAGAGAGAGATAGAGGAGAGAGACAAAGGAGACAGAGACAGAGGAGAGAGAGAAACAAAGACAGAAAAGGAAAGAAAAAAGAGAAGGAGAAAGAAGAGAGACGGGAGAGAGCTATAGAGACAGAGAGACACAGAGACAGAGAATAGTATAGATAAAAAATTCTGGTTATGTTGGAAAGGAGATCTGTGATTGGAAGAAAATGATTTGAATAAATCATAAAACACATTACTCAAATTTCATTCACCAACTTCTATGCCATTCCATAGGAAAGGATCAGATACGTTCTTGAATGTTTTGCATTTTAAATAGAAGTACCTATGGTGATAGAAGCCTTTTGAACACGGGGATGAATTGAACAAATCACCCATCTCTGGACAATGAAATTCACACATAACTCCCTCTCCCTCCCTCCTCTCCCTCAATTAAAGGGAAAGGATCTCAGCCTAACAATTCGTTGTCCTTCAGTATCTGAGAGCCAGAGCTGATGGCAGATCCAATGACCTCCCCCTGAATAAAAAGGGGAAGGGGATTGGGCAGTAAATTCTGTCCTGGCGAACATCAGCCCGGCAGTAAATCGGAACCCTCTCCGTGCCCTCTTTATTATCACATTCACAGCATGAAGTTATGAGCTTCCTCACAGCTCCTGCTATAAAAATGTGATGGATGGCAGGGAAACCTCAGGGAGTTAATCTATTCTTCCATTAAATTTTACTTTAATTGGTCTTTGAGTCAATCAGAAACTCACTAGACAGTGAATTAAGAAAGAAAAGAATGAAATAGGAAAAGAGGTTTCTTTTGCAGTTACTATATTATAATGCAGGATTATTCTTCCATTGAAAGAAAAAGGAGGCCATTGGTCCACAGAAATAGCTCCATGCTTTGCTTGATGTGAATGTGCAAGGAAAATGAGGGGGGAAAACAGACAACTCTGAATCCTGGTCATCAGTGACATAACCCTCACAGCCCCAAACTCCTTTCCCATTCAGCTGCCCTAGTCACAGGAGAGCCTGAAAATCAGGAGAGAAAAAAAGAAGAGCATCACCCAAACTTAGGCCCTGGGAAAATTACAATAAAGAAAAACAACCTGAGAAAAGCTCCGTCTATCATTAGTAATGTGGGCATGCAGGCATAGAAGGGAAATGCTAAAGACCTCGGATGGATCAGCTGAATGCTCATCGGTTCAGTTTAGTAGAATGTTTGTGCAGTATTTAAAGCCATAATGGGCTCTGATAAAGATACTCTGGATCTGGTAACGGCCTCTCTGGACTTCCTGTCTAATTAGTGGGATAAGGAGCCAGGCAGCTTGAAAGTAAACACTGCTTAGGAAGAGAGGGAGGGTAGGGGAGAGAGAGAGAGAGAGAGAGAGAGAGAGAGAGAGAGAGAGAGAGAGAGAGAGAGAGAGAGAGAGAGAGAGAGAGAGAGAGAGACAGAGAGACAGAGAGACAGAGACAGAGAAAGAGAGAGAGAAAGAAGCAGAAGAAGAAGAAGAAGAAGAAGAAGAAGAAGAAGAAGAAGAAGAAGAAGAAGAAGAAGAAGAAGAAGAAGAAGAAGAAGAAAAGAGAGAGAGACAGAAAAAGACAGAAAGAGACAGAGACAGAGAGAAAATAAGAGATAGGATAAGAAAGACGGATAATGACAAAGAAGAATGAGAGAGGGAATGGAAAAGAATGAAAGGAACTAGAAAATAAAAGAGGAGAATGAATGAAAGACAATGAGAAAAATAGGTAATGAAAGATTTAGAAAAAGAGAATAAGAAGGTAAGAGAGAATGAGAGAATGAAAGGAATTAGAGAGATACAGGAGAGAGAAAGAAAGAAAAAGAGAGAGAAGAAAGAAGAGGAGGAGAAGGAAGAGGAGGAGGAAAAGTCAAAACAGAAAGAAAATAAACCAGAATAAAAGGAGAGGACAAACATGAACAGCCAGGGCTTTAAAATTGTGCTCCTGAGCTTGACAACTGAAGTTTATGCTCTGAAATATATGATAATAAGGTTTTATGGGAGTGAGCCCCAGGGACCTGAATGTCTCTCTGTAAACAACGGACTTCAGGGAAAAGCCAGGGTTTGAGTAATGTACTCCGTCTCCACTCATGATAAAAAAAAAATTTAAAAAAAATATCAAGGAAGAAAGAAAGCAAAAAGGCAGGCAGGAAATAATTTTCCTTTATCTAGCCACAGGACCCTGAGTTGCAGCATGTCCCCTTAGAGGCCAAAGACACTTGACAACCAGTGTAGAAATACAGTTGTCCCATGTTAGGACAAGGAATTTAAGACTCAACTGCTTCAAAAACCTGAGGTGGTATGAGAAGAACTGAATAAAGTGTCACCTGTCCACCCTTAACACACAGACAATATATGTCCAGACACTGGATGGTTTATTGTGCAGTATTGTTCCAAAGGAATTGCCAGAGTGACACCAGAATGACCCAGCTTCCAAAAGCACACTATTTATCCCCAGTGCTATATGGGTTAAAACTGTCCCCACTGGTCCCCCATTCCAACCTACACTACCTAAAGGGATGTTATCAGATGAACTTCATAGCCCAATGATTTCCTCTGGAGGGAGAGGTCAGAGAAAGCTCAAAGGTAGCCTTGAGCAGCTGCCCAATGATCAAAGTCCCCAGTGGAACTGAGGACTAAATCAGGTTGCCTTTAGAATTCTTCATCCTCAGAGATGACAGCCTCATCTCCTTGCACAGGTGTGAGACCATGAGACAATTCAGCAGCATCTCCAAGGGTATCAGACCCATCTTAAATATGATAAAGGGCTTATGTATGCTGGAGCCCTTGAAGACCATCCATCCCTAAGGTTCCCTATGTTGATAGAAAACTGAGGTAGGAGAAGGTTACCCAGCTATTGCCAGCCTCTAGCTATCCGGGGGCTACCTTGCATATGGGGCTCCTGGAACAGGAAGTCAAAGCCAGAACTGACCCTTGAATGAACTCTGCTGATGGATCCCCCGAGAGAGAGTACCCTTCTGTGTGTGTGTGTGTGTATGTGTGTGTGTGTACTCAGAGTACATAGATGGGTTGTCCTGGAGGGAGGAAGGGTGTGAAGGTTCTGGATAATTATGAAAATTAGATCTTTTACAGCAGACTTCAGGCTCAATTTGGACTGACAGCTCATGAACAGATCATCTCAAGTCTTAATGGGCTAATGCAGGTTCAATAGTTGTGTGGTTAAATCATGTTCATTTGTGCCTCAGCTGACACGGAGAACAGACCCAGATGCCCTAGGTGGATTGTGGGGATCATATTAACATTCTTCCTCTCTGGGGAAGACCATGAAAACAAAACAGAACAAAACAAATCTAAAACCATGTTGTTTTGTTTGTTTGTTTGTTGTTTGTTTTTTTGAAAACTCTTGTTTCAGTTGAGAGGGGGAAACTCTAGTTCTTTTCATTACTTGATAGCTAATGCTAGAAGGCCTGGATAAGAAATTATATGTTCTGGGGCAGCTAGGTGGCTCAGTGGATAGAGCACCAGCCCTGAAGTCAGGAGGTCCTGAGTTAAAATCTGATCTCAGACACTTAACACTTCCAGTTGTGTGACTCTGGGCAAGTTTGCCTCAGCAAAAAAACAACAAAAAATTATATATTCTAAGTGTAATACTATAATTTATAGACTTATAAGGTTTGGAACTTGAAGGAACTCCAGAGGTACTTTAGTCTGACCTGCTTATTTTACAGAGTAGGAAACCTGAGACCTAGAGAGGTGATTTTTCACAGGTACCATTCAGAACTCAAACCCAGGTCATAACTCAAATGCTCTTTCTACCACTTCTTAGCAACTTTCCATTTCACTTTTTTGTTTTTTGTTTTTCTTTTTTTAACTTTGGGCTGGTCTATAGGCCCACCTTCAAAATCAACAGAGTGGGCCATCGTGACAGGATTATTTTCTTGCATCTCTGTTTCGATCATACTGAGTTTGTGGACCCCACACTTTGACATCTGTTTTGTAAAATGGCAGTGGGCTAAAGGAACAACCCCATCAGGATGCCCCTGGTACATCCTGTGTCCTAAGGGAATATATTTCTGGAATACATCTACTAAGAGCTTCAGCACCACCAGGGCTAATATCAAGAGAGAAAACCATGTTTCCTGTTTGATGGAGGGCCACATTCACAGCTTGGGGGAGTTGGTATTTGTTACTTATTATTTTTCTGAGCCCCCTTCTCAAATAAGCTTCACACATGTGAGAAGGGATAAAACAGTATAGCTAACCTGCCTGCCATAAGGCTTCCAGTAGGGAAGAGAGCTCATCTACCTCACCCCTCCAGGCTTCTTTAACTGAATTAGCCGTATTTAGTGCCTTGGAAGCCCAGGGAATGAATGTCGTCGATCAGTGCCGGAGAAGGAATGTTTGGAGGGTATAATTCTGCCGGAGGAGAATGGACTCCCTAGCACATGGGCCTAAACTGCAGAGTAACAGGGCCCTAAATCTCCAGTCGTAGATTTACAGCCTCCATTCTCCTTCTTTACTGCAAATACAATCCGGCAGTAATGGTCTAACACAGGAATACCATCACCGACCGGCTGATGGTTCACATAAAAGCAGTGTCAACCAAAAACTATGAGTTTATAAAAGGGAACAAACCCTCAACAGTGACAAGAACATGAAACCCATTAACAATTTAAACACTCTCCATTTTTTATTTCCCACCTTGAAGCTATTATTGCTGATAGAAGGCTTCTCAGCAGAGTTAACCACTGCAAGGGAGGGCTGGGAAGCCGGCTCAGCTCCTGAGCTGGGAGATTGCCACTTGACAATAGGATTCTGGCCTTTGTGGACAGGTGTGGTTCCCAGTAACCCAGTCCCCCAAAAAGTGATCTCAGGAAACTTCCAATGTCATAGGACCTTTTCTGGAGAGGCAATACTAGATCATAATAGTAATAATAGCTGGTAACAGCTAGCATTCATATAACTATATTTATAATGCCTTTTACATATTATCCCAGGGTTGTTGTGAGGTAGGTGCCATTATTATCCTTATTTTACAGAGGAGCAAACTGAGGCTGAGAGAAATTAGATGACTAAGGTGATGCAGCTAAATGAGTGTCTAAGGTAGGATTTGAATTCAGTTCATCCTAAATCCAAGTCCCTTGCACCATCCAACAGCTAGTAATAAACAAAGTAAATAGAGTAGGGGACTTAGGTGAGCAATGATCCAGGTTCAAGTCTTATCTTTATCATGGACTATTTGTGAGCATTTTAACCTCTCTGAATCTCAGTTTTCTCATCTGAGATAATAGGGAACCTATTTCATAGAATTATTGTGAGGCTCAAATGAAATAATTACAAATAAAACATTATTACACCATAGTTATATGTCCCATTATATAATTATTTAATTATTGTGTGGTCTTCAAAAATAATTACTACATATATGACATAATATATTATTGTTTTGTTTATTTTTGAGTATACCTAATTGCTCTAATAATATGTTATATTATTGCAACATAATCATGTGCCCTATTATATCATTAGTTTGTTGTATAATCTTTAATAATAATTATTATTACAAATATTATATAGTATATTATTATTTTATCTCTTCTTGAGTAGGCCTTACAAATTGCTCTAATATTAACATGTTATATTATTACAACATAATTTCCACATGTCCTATTATATTGTTAATTATTATATAGTCCATTATTATTGTTTGTTATTCTTGAGTAGGTCTTACAAATTGCTCTAAGTCCTTTTGACGCTTGGGGATCATACTATATAAATGTTTTTAGAAATGTGAATTGGCCTACTAAGCATGGTCTGAGGCCAGAGTCTGCACTTGGGAGAAAGCTGTGCCATCTTTTTTTGAGGAATTTCTGCTCCCTATAAGGGTCAAATCCCAGCACTATGGCAATGAATGCTTTTATAGGGGTTTTATTTTATTTCAGCATCCTAACTTGTGTCAATACTAACCCCTAGAAGGGAACTGCTCAGAAATAATTCCACCCTGTGGAGTGACTGTACCTGGGCTTCCAGGCTCTGGATTGTGATGCAAAATGTTACACACTATTACACTTCTGTCTTTACAGAACCAGATGCACATGGGCTAAAGTGCATTTGCCCAATTTTACTGCAGGAATCTCCCATAGTTCTCCCTCCTGGCTCTAACATTATGGGAATTCTCTGGCTAATAATAATAATAATAATAATAATAATATCATTGACAGCAATAAGAGTGTCAAATACCTTGCTAAATTTGTGGCAGTATATCAATATCAATGATAGTAGTGGTAGTAATAGTAGTGCTGGTGGTAATAGTAGTAGTAGTAGCAGTAGTTATAATACTATTTGTGTGCATCTTAACCTCTCTGAATCTGTTTTCTCATCTAGAAAGTGGAGATAACAATGAACCTACTTCATAGAATTATTGTGAGCCTCAAATGACATAATTATAAATAAAACATTATTACAACATAGTAGTAGTAGCAGTAGTAGTAATGCCTAGATATAATTTTCACAGAAGAATCAACAAAGGTAGTCAGGAAAAACAAAAATAAAACAACTTTTTTTGTGGGTGACCAGAGAATTCCCACAGTGAAAAAAGTAGAATTTACATGTCCCACCAAAATTCTTTGAAACAAAGTTTGGATTTAAATCTTCCTTCCCCAAAGCCACTACTTTTAGCATGCAGATAAGAAAGCAATTCACTTCCTAATGGGAAGGATCTTGGCTATCACTGAAACTCAGGAAAAGCCTGATGACAGTAGAAGTGGAAACTCTTAGTTTAATGCCTTGCTTCCAGGGTCTAAAATTTGGGATAGTGCTCCCCATTTGAACATGATGATGATGATGATGATTCCCTTTTGGTACCAAATGGGGGAGTAAAGGAAGAAGGTTTCTGTAAATACTGTGAAAGCAGGGAGGGGGGAAGATGGGAATGATATAATTAACATGTTGGCATACTACCATACATCGAAATTTTCCAAATTAGTGGTTTGCTGGTTTTCATATATTGTATTTATTGCAAAAGTGATTTATATGAAGTCAATGTATACATTGTTTGGGGGAAATGAGAAGCAAACCTGAGGGATATGTCCAGTTTATAGTAAAAGAATACTAATTATCTAAGAATATGTATGTGTGTATATATATATATATATATGTATATATGAAACATAGGGTCTCATAATACACAGGAGATAAGAAGCTTGCCCCATAAAGGTATAAATTTAGCTCAGTGTAGAAAAACAAAGAAAAGACCTCTCAAAAGGGAAGATCTAGCATTAATTCCTGTATTGTAGACTTTCCCTTAAACTAAATTGAGCTTAAAGATAAGGGAACTCTTTCATTCTCCTCACATTGTGAAAAATCCCTTTACCTATATCAATAGAGACTCCCTCCTCCTTAGTGAATGGTGGGTGGGTGGGAAAAAAGGCTATAAGGAAAATAAGAAATTTAGTAAAAAGTAAGGGGGACGGAAGGGACCGACACTTTTTGTACTGGGGAGAGAAAGTACAGTCTAATCATTTTGGCTACAATGGTACTGGGAAATATTTTGCTGGGGTGCCTGTCTCACAGTGACCTGTGCTATTGTGATCCCTCCTCCAAAGTTTGACAGAATAGCAGAAACACAGGGCAGCTTTTCTGGGGCCACACAATAAACTCCCAATGAAGCCTTTTCTCTGGTCTGGGCCAATAACCATAAATACTGACCCGTCCCTGCATTCCAGTAACAAAGTCCTTCCTTCCTCCCTCACCCCTGGACAAAGGGGACAACAGTGTGTCCTGTGAGAACATCTTGAAATAAGATATCAGTACCCAAATGGAAGGAAGTCACAGGGGAGATTGACGCCATAAAGCCCGTTTCAGCCTATTGAAACGCCAGCAGATGGGGTCATAAACATTTCCTTCTCCCCTTGCTAACAGCCACAGATTCAGCCTCATCTTTATCTTTATCTTCCTGTCAGGTTGTAAATACCTCTCACTGGAATCTTGCTCACATCTGGGCTGTGCCAGGCAAGTACACTTCCTGTTAAGGTTCATTTTAGTAAACCTTTAGAACGTAGGGTGGGGCAGGGGGTGGGAAAGGAGGGAGAATGCAGTTTAAAAAAAGGGCAAAAAAACTGCTGATCTCTGAAGAAAAGGGAGAAGAAACACACAAACAGACCTGAAGATGTACAGATCTATACCGACAGTTATATTGCGGGGACCCCAAGAAAGGAACTGTTCCCACTGACAGCAGGCAGACAAACTTCCTAAGGGGATAAAAGCACAGAGAAGATCTGTCTTGGGGGAGGAGTTTGTGTAGTCAAAAAGCTCAGGCAATTTATGAGAAATCACATGAAAAAAAATTCTCTCTAATAACAATCAAGGAAAAATCTCAAATCTCTTTGTGTCAGATTTCCTTCAAGTCCCAGCTAAAACCTCACCTTCTGTAGGAAGCTTCTCCCCATGCCTTATAATTCTAGTAATTTCATTCTGTTGATTATTTCCAATTTATCCTGTCTATATTTTACTTGGCATAGTTATTTGCATATTGTTTCTCCTCACTGGACCACAAGAAAGAAAAAAAAAGCAAACAAACAATAACAAAAAAGTGAATAAATTAAGCTTTCATCCACATTCAATCTCCATAGTTCTCTCAATGTATATAGATGGCACTTCCCATTGCCTATTGGAATTGCATTGTTGAAAACAGCCAAGTCCATCACAGTTGATCATCACATAATCTTCTTGTTGCTGTATACAATGTTCTCTTGGTTATGCTCACTTCACTTAGCATTAATTCATGTTAAGTCTCTCCAGGCTTTTTTGAAATCAGCCTGCTCATCATTTCTTATAGAACAATAATATTCCATTAATTCATAAACCATAATGTATTCAATCATTCCTCAACTGAGAATTTCTTTGAATACCTAGTGCTTAGAACACACACAGCACACATAAAGCACGCACTAAATAAATGCTTATTAACTGACTGTCATCCAGTGACTCCTGCACTAGTACATGGACTTCTTCATATGACCTGTGGATGAGTTTGTTGGCTTGGACCTATAAATAATAACAATACCAACAATGGACACATGAATCATCTCAATTTAATCTGACAACAATCCTGTGAAATAGACTGGACAGGCTTAGCATTCCCATTTTATAGACAAGGAAAGTGAAGCTCAGAGAGGTCAGCTGATTAGATTAGGTTTGAAAGTTGAAAATCTGCATCTTCTTGATCCCAAATCCAACCCTCTCAGCCACAACTGTAGATCTGTTCTAAATTTTACCTTACTCAGTGTTAATATAAATAAAAAGGGACTCTTTCCCTTATTCTATCCCACAATGTTATTGAAGCCCCACGATACAGAGAGCCTAAGCAGGAGCTAAGGATGCATGACTCCTTCAAGCAAAAAAATCATCATGACCTTTGGATTTCTCCCTAGGGGCCTCCTTAGGAAGCTCCAAAAATGGATACTCTATGGTAAGAGGTACCAGATGGACATTCTGAAACCTCTTCCTCAAGTTTGATCACTGAAGCAATCGCCTGCTAGGTATCTCTGAGCACTGGGGCCTCTCAAGACTGGAGATAACAGTCATTAAAGAATAATAGATATGGGGGGATGGACCATTACCCCCTTTCACATACCATATAGCCTTTGGGCTGTTCCCTACACATGACATCTTGTCCCTGGTCTCAGTGCCTTAGCATTGGCTTTCCTCCATGCCTAAAATACTTCTTTACCTCTGACTCTTAGAATTCCCAACTCAAATGAGGCTTCTTGTGTGAAGTCTTTTCTAATCTCTCCCCCAATGGTATTTTATATTTTTTTGGATTTATTTTGTCTTTATTTTTATGCATACATGTTATCTCCCCTCTTAACCCTAGCTTCCATAGAAGGTAAAAGGTAAATTCTGTGAGGCAGGGACTCTGTCTTTGACCTCTCTCTCTCTCTCTCTCTCTCTCTCTCTCTCTCTCTCTCTCTCTCTCTCTCTCTCTCTCTCTCTCTCTCTCTCTCCTCTTTCTCTCTCTCCCCCTTTCTCTCTCTCTGTCTCTCTGTCTCTTTCCTCTCTTCTCTCTCCTGCACATCTCTCTGTCTCTCTCTCTCTGTCTCTCTCTGTCTCTGTCTCTGTCTCTCTCTGTCTCTGTCTCTCTGTCTCTCTTTCTCTCTCTCTCACACACACACACACACACACACACGTAAATGAATGGGGTAAACAATAATAGCCACAGATTACATTTATGGATCACTTTCTGGTTTTACATATATCCTTCTCATTGGATTCTTACAACTTAGGCCACTGACTGGTAAAAGGTCATACTATAAGGAACTAACTGACATAGCAGTTAAAACTTCTTAAATAATAATGATAGTGACAAGCCAACATTGATTAGAACAAGTAGTCTCTTGTTCAGGCAGCAGTTGGGTGAAAGCGCCTTCATTATGCCTTGAGAATGGATTCTCTGTACTAGTTTTATTACACCCTACTCTGACCTTTGCTTTTATGTGTATTATTTTTGGTACAGCCCCTGATTTAAAGGGAGAAGGGTGAACAGAGAGCTCACAATACCTTTATTTTATAGAAACTACAAAGTAGGAAATTGTTCTTCAAATTTAAGGATGATATGAAGACGGTACAGAAGATAACAGATACAATGCTCACTGGAGCCTATTCATTCCTTCATTCCTTCATTTATATATTCAATTACTATTCATTAAGTGTCTAGCACGTGCCAGACTCTGTGCTAGGTGCTAAGAATAGAAAGATAAACAAAGGCGTCTCTAGCTTCAAAGAAATTCTGTTCTAATGGGAGTGGAGTAAGAAGAACATATATGAAGGAAGAAAATACAAATATAAACAAAGTAAATGAAAAGCATGTGAAAAGAAACTGAGGAAGAGAACTATAATGGGGGTAAGGATGGGGTAATTGGATTAGATAAGATCAGGAAGGAGCTAAACTTTGAAAGAACTTAGGGGCTTTAGGATGAAGAGGTGAGATGGAACTATATTCTAACCATGGCAAAGCCACTGAGGTGGGAGATGGGAGATATATTGGAAACAAACAGTAAGTGAGCCACTTGGGAAACAGAGTGTATGTCAAGGGAAGTAAATGTACAATAAGGCTGGAAAGGTAGGCTGAAACAGATGGCAAAGGAACTTTAAATGCCAGAGAGAAGAATTCATATTTTATACAAATTAGACAAACACACTCATTAAATTTTTAAATGCTATGATACCTTAAAGGGACTTCAATTTTCCATTACACTGATACCACATACTGATAACTCTAAATTCTCAAAGGGAATGGCAGTGTTATATAAGCTCAGGGAGGTCCTTTGAAGTTAGAAACTCCCAGTGAAGGACTGGTATGTTTGTTTTTTGAGGACCAGGCAAGCCAAGAGTTGAGAAAGGAACATCCTCAGATGCCTGGCCACACAGAAGATGACTTTCTTTTTAACCAGAGTAATTTACAATGGCAATGTATTAGGAACTGAAAAAACCATCTTCCTGGAGCGATGGGGCACCCACAGGAATTTAGTCATAGATCCGTAAGGTGTTGACTTAAATGTCTCAAAATTCTTCGTGGATTTCCAGTATTGGAAGAGATCTAAAGAAACTCCGTACCTTAGCTATGCCAGAGTCATGGATATTTATTATATTTGTAAAGGTTTTTTTCACTAAGGCCAAATGAAATTTGAATTTTTCTGTCATGCAAAGCCCTAAAGGATCTAGCACTAGATTTGGCCTTTTTCATCCTTTTTTCCTACACCTCCCCCTTCACATAGCTATGCTCCAGGCACTTGGTATTTCTCAAACATGCATAGCACTTTGTGGCCTCTATAACTTTGCATATTCTCTTCCCAATCATTCGGCCATCATGACCCATGAAAATCCTACCATCCTTCAAGGCCCCGTCCAAATGCCACTCCCCTCTATCCCCCAGGAAGCCCTTCTTGATCACTCCAGATCTCTTTTCCCTCTCCAAATTTTCAATAGCACACATGTAACTTTTTAAGAGTATTTGTCATGTATATTCATATACATATATGTATTCCAACCCTCTCAGCCACAACTGCAGATCTATTCCAAATTTCATGTTGTCTTTTCAGTTCTAGTTTTTTAATTTCCATTTTTCAGTTCCAAATTCTCTCCCTCCTTTTAGTCCTTCCACTTTCCACCTATTATACATATGAAGCCATGCAAAACATATTTCCATATAAACACATTGTGTGTATGGGAGGAATACAAGAAAAATAAAGAGAAAAGGGGGTGTCAGTTTGTACTCAAGAGTTCATCAGTTTTTTTATCTGGAGGTGGATAGCAGTTTTCATCACGAGTTCTTTGGAATTGGGGGTAGATCACTCTCCATATAGATCTGAGTACTGTCTTTCACAGCTGATTATTGCTACAATATTGCTTTTACTGTGTACAGTATTCTCCTAGTTCTGCTACTTTGCTTTGCATCAGGTCTTTTAAGTCTTCCCGGGTTTTGCCATCCACTTAATCATTTCTTATACCATAA
This sequence comes from Sminthopsis crassicaudata, assembly GCF_048593235.1. Lineage (NCBI taxonomy): Eukaryota > Metazoa > Chordata > Mammalia > Dasyuromorphia > Dasyuridae > Sminthopsis > Sminthopsis crassicaudata. Next base: position 347,911,372 of record NC_133620.1, on the reverse strand, counting down.
TAGTATTCCATCATAATCATATACCATAATTTGTTATAGTCATATAGTTATTTCTATATATATACATATATATATATCATACGTAATAGGCTCTTTGAAGGTGAGGATTTTGTCTCATTCTTTTCTGTAACCTCAACAATGTTTAACAATGTTGCTCTGCTTATAACAATAATTCAGTAAAGAATATATTAATGAAAATTGAAGAACAAAGAGATTCTAAGCTTTCCTCTTGGTCTTCCATGGTTTCATATCTCCCTGTCTGTTGGGAAAGATCTTTATCATAGCTACCCCAAACAATCTTAATTGTTTTCCATTATGGAGCATGGATAGGTACTATGTTGTTTAGCAAGTAAAATTGAAGAAGCAGAGTTTATTCATTCTACAACACTAATGGAGCATCTAAGATTTTAAGTCCTATGAGAATAGGATTTACAAAAGTCATGGAAGAAACTGTCCCTATATCCTAAAATCTTATAATCCAGTATGTTTGAATTGTTTCTAACCTATCCCTCAAGGTGACTTCTTTATCCAATAGTTCTATTTCAGTAATTTCCCTCTTCACTCATCCTTAGGAGAAGTCTTATTCACCGATGAGGCAAAGCTGTTGTTGTTATGGGGCCAAAGTCCCATTCTACTATACATTCCTAGCTGGGGGGAATTATGACTGTGATAACATGGAAGCATCCTTCAATAGTAATGGGACAGTAAACTTGGAATCAGATTTCTAGGCTCAAATTCCACCCAAGACACTAGTTGTGTGAGTTACTTTGGGCAAGCCATTTAGCCTTTTGGGACTTAGTTCTTTATTTGTAAAATGAATGAGTTGGATTGGATAGCCACTAAACTTCCTCTCAGTTCTCAGCCTATGATCCTATGAACTCCAGACATTAGTTTAATAGTTTTTACATTCTAAAGCATTTCCATACATATTTTCTTATTGTAACCTCCCACTGATTCAGAGGTGAGAGTGAGTGGAGATAGAAAGGCTAATGGGTGGGGAGAAGTGTTTAAATGTGAAAATTGAGGTAGTTTGTTGTTATTCAATTGTGTCGGATTCTTTCTGACCCAATCTGTGGTTTTCTTGGCAAAGATACTGGAATTGTTTGTCATTCCTTCTCTAGCTTATTTTACAGATGAGGAAACTGAGGTAAACAGGATTAGGTGATTTCCTCAAGATTACACAGCTAGTGTCTGAGGTCACATTCGAACTCAGATCTTCCTGATTCTAAGCCTGAGTAATCTGAAGTGGGATTTGAACCTATGGCTTCCTTGTCACAGGTCTAACATTTTATCTTCTTATATTATGTTGATTTTCCCTTTGAAGATCAGAAGCATAATTCCTGTTACAAAGTTCAGAATGATAGTCTTGACCCTTCTATAAGCCTCAGTTTCCTCATGTATAAAATGAGAAGATTGGATTCAATGATCTCTGTGGTTTCTTCTAGCTCTGAATCTATTATCCAATTATATATATGTATATATATATAACCAAACCCATCCTTGAACACAACATATGTACTGATATTCATTCTGCAATTTTAAATATAGCAAACACAGAATTGAGGCAAATCTCCTACTTTTCAGTTTGATCAGTCAGTCAGCAAACATCTGTTTATTGTCTATTAGATTCAAGATCCTCTGAGATCTATAAATAGTATTATTAGAGGAGAACAAAGCCATGTGGGGCCAGGGTAAACAGGTATAGATTTATGATTTTTGAGTTGAGGAGAGTATGTAAAATTCAATAGGTGGTTAGGGTTCACTAAAAAAAAAAATCATCAATTTAGATCTGAAAGGGACCCTAGTGTCTGATCCTTTTATTTTATAGCTAAGGAAACTGAGGACTTATGGGCATATAACCAGTGGGTCCTATGGATACATAGCTAATAAATGGCAAAACTAGAATTTGAACCTAGACCTAATGACTTCAGATCAAGTACTTTTACCACTTGTACATGATGATAACTAAAAAAATTTAAATCATTGCCCTCACCTGCATTTATCAATGGAATAACAAGTGGATTAACATCACTGTTGGGTAATATGCCTTTTATGTTTACCAGCAAATTTAATTAAGGGGATACAAATGCTTTGAAATCCTTAGAGAAGAAGATGGTATATCAGCTCAAATATAATAGGACTACTGAGTTAGCCCCCACAGCACGGTTTTTTAATGGTTTTCTATATGTTTAATCACACTCTAGCTTTTCCTAGCTCTCTCAGTTTCAGTCCCATTAGAATTTAAAAGGTCAAGTTTCAAATGCCTAAAAAAGTGATTTAGACTAGAAATGGCAACTTAACCTTAACCACAGCTAGGTTAACACTATGATGATATAAGATACTCTTTCCATACCTCCTCCCGACTCCCACCCCCCACCTTCAGCCACCCTGAAGTTAAATGGAAGAGATGAGGATTTTGAGAACTTTGGAACTGTTTCCTTGGACAATGTTATATATAGCTGATGAGAAGGCTTGCTTATGAGAGGGAAAAATCTCGAAAGGCTTCATCTTTGTAGGTGTGTAGTCTAACTCTCTGGCAGGACAAAATGCTCTGGCCTTGCTGTTTCTGTCTCTCTATCTCCTCCCTCCTCCCTCTTTTTTTTCTCCCTCCTTTCCTTCCTCTCTTTCCTTCCTCTCTTCTCTCACTGGGGCATATAAGTATCTATGTATTTTTTTTTAATCTAGGAAATCTTTTCTAGTATTTTTCTACTTCACACACTCTCATTTCTCCTTTTTTCCCCCTCATATGTGCATAACCCACTTACTTTTCCTATTATTTAAATCTGTTTTTACTGCAATTTTTAAGAGGGTTTTTTATAGAAGAAACTGCAAACTATTATAATCTATATTGACTTGGGGGAAGGATAATCTCTTTAGGTCTTAAGAAATCATAAATGATATTTAAAATAATTTGTATTAATTAAAACATCATCTATATGAAATCATCTTTTTAAGAAAAAGCGTTTTCTTGGACAATAATTTGAAATCATTCTTAATTGTTTAACTTCATAAATCCCCATAGCACAAAGTTACGGACCCATTTCCAATGCTTTTTACACCTGCAGACTTCAGAGGGTATTAATCCGAGGATTAAGATACCCCACCATAAAGCAAGCACCTGAGGGAGATGGCCTAGGAGACAAGTAACTTGGTTTAAACTGAAGTTGCCAACTAGTAATAAAAACAAAATGGCAATGCATGAAAATAAAATATCTGCGCATTAAAAATATATTTGGGCCAGCCTCTCTCAGCTTGTGCTTTGCAATATTAACTGTTTAAACCTGTTTAAAAACGGGAGCTCTGAGTTCTCCAAATCCTTTAATTCGGTTAAACATCCGCTACCCTGAAAGGACTCCACGGAATCCCATAAAACATTATTTATCTGCGTGCGTTAACTGCACGATACTGTAATTTCCAGAATAAATGCTGGGTGTAAATTGTTGTTTATGTTGGATCCTGACTGTCTTTACGAGAAACAAAGTGAAAACGGAATCTTCACAGCTTTATTTCTTCCGTTAAAATCTCTTCTGCAGCAGGAAACATGCCTAGTGGAGTTTCTTAATGAACAGTTATAAAGACTGTTGGTTAAAACCGAGTATATGGAATCACCTCCAAATGTATACCCTCTTTTATTCCACATTCTTTTCATTTAAATCAAGTTAAAGTGAAAGTGGAGCCATTCAAATTGTTATAGTTAAGGGTCTGTCGGCATTTTCATTACAAAGCCTTGTTGTCAGAAGTTTATAACTTACTTGGAACAAAAACAAGGGGGGGGGGGAATGCTCTGTGAGATGGAAGGGCTTGGCCTGGGAGATTTTCATCTATCTTCACGAGTCTTTTATGGGTTCATTTTGGTGAGAAAAAAGTAATAGCGCAGATTAGTGATCTAAGATTTGGAGAATCTTTTTGATATTCAAGAAAGGTAGCTTTCAAAGGCAATTCGGCTGCAGAAACTGTTTAGGACATGAAATTGTGAATGTGTTTGGCCTTCAAACTAAAATACAATCCCCAACTATATCCTTTATCCCTATATTTGCATCATAGCACTTTTTGTACAAATGGGAAACCAAGGCATGGAGAACACGAGTGGCTTTCTTAGATAGAACTGGGGAAGTTACATGCAATGTTCAGGAACTCTCAGTCTGATTTTTACTCCAGACAGTTGTTAATTTTTTCCTTTTGAATTGCTTTTACTAATTTATAAAACAAGAATAGCCAATTTCCCCACGCATGCATAAATCACTTATTCAACATTTCACCTGGAGGGGGAAAAAACCCACACAGATTTTAAGCACAAGAACTGACTGGGACTGCAGAACAGCTGCACTTACCTGATAAAATTGTGATGATTCTTTCTGAGCGATTATGACTTATCAGGTCAGTGACCAACAAACTATAAAATAGATTCTAACAGCCCCCAAAGGGTTAGTACAGACTCTGGAGTAAATAATATATGTATGAGGGATAGAAGGAGAGAAAGAGAAAGGAGGGGGAAGGTACCATCTAGTTTTCTGGATGTAGGACAATGAGTCCAGGCACTTGTATTCTAATCCTAGCTCTGACAATGACTCCTAGAGTAGTATAATAAATAAGAGTGCTGGGTTTAAATTCTACCTTAGATAGCTGTGTAACTGGATAAAACGCTCACCCTCTCAGAATTAAGTTACCTCAACCAATGAGGAGAATAACAGCCAACAATCTTACATTTGTGAGGATCAAATGGGCTATTGTATGTAAAAGACTTCACAGATCTTTCATGTAATTATTATCATTATTTAGGAGGAAAAGAATGAAAGCACATGGTGTTTAATAGATTTTTGTTTATTATTGTTTGAGGCACGTTGTGAGATGTCTAAGAGCACTGAACCTGGAGTGAGGAAGACCTGAGTTCAAATATGTCCTCAGACACTTACTAGCTGGGCAAGTCATAACCCTTATTTCTCTCATTTGTAGAATGGGTATAATTTATAATCCACTGTTGGGGGGATGAAGAGATATTATTTGTAAAGCATTTTGCAAACCTGAAAGGGCTTTAAAAGAGCTAGTTATTATTAATATTATAATGATTGGTGGTGTTGATTTTAGGCATGAATTACTAGATTCTAGGCAGTTTGATCTCAGATCTGTTGTGAGGCATGTGATAATTATTCCTTTTCCTTTATTTGTCTTTGTATATTTCTGAGAAAATTAAAATAATTATCTGGGTTTAGAGGGTAGAAAATGTTCTTTTGTTTACACTATTGGATAATGCTGCTATAACATAGTGAATGCAATGGATTTTAGAATTGGGAGGACCTTTGCAGTTGATTTTGATTTAACCATTTCGTTTTACAGGTGAGGAAACTGAAGTCCAGAGCAATTAAATTACCTGTCCAAAGTCACAATCTTGTTACCAGAGAACTGCGGTTAGAAACTAGGTTTTCTGGCTCTTAGACCTGTGCTTTCTCTACTACCTCTCTCTTGCTAATTTTTTGGATATTTTGTAGAAGGGATAGTGAGAGGGAAGTTGGAAGAAAGAATAAAGTCAGGATACTAGTGTTTTAGGATCTTTTTCCCTTTAAGATATGAACGAATAGGTCTTATGTTAGTTATTAGAGAAAGTACAAATTAGATTCAAAAGGAGCTGAAAAAACCTTCACTTAACCAAATATTTCAACTGCAGTGATGGCATCTTCACCATGATGATGTGGTAGATATGCCTTTGTGTTTGAAGAGGGATGAGGAGGTTGGCATGGTATCAGATACATTATTATACAGAAAAGTATACCCAATAGTGGAAGGCAGTCATTTTTTATACTGGACTGAAATCAAATTTCTCTTAATGTAGATATTTCCTGGAGGTCTTTGTAGTTCTATTGTTGGTAAGGATCATGGAAACCTATTCAGATTTAATGGTACGGGGAGCAATATTTGCTTTTCTGTTTCTTGAAATCTTGATTAAAACCTTTGCTTAACGAATGTAAATTGTTAGCACTAATATCTGTCTGCCCAGGTAGCATGTACCTTCGGAGTCTAATGTTTATTGTGCAACAAGAAAATGATATTCACACACATGTATTGTACTTAGACTATATTGTAACACATGTAAAATGTATGGTATTGCCTGTCGTCGGGGGGAGGGAATAGAAGGAGGGGGGGAATAATTTGGAAAAATGAATACAAGGGATAATATTATAAAATATATATATAATAATAAAAACAAACAAAAAAAACAAAACAAAAAAAAAAAAACCTTTGCTTAAGCCTCAGTGAAGGTGGAATAATTTTCAACCCAGTGGAAACATCCCATCACTGTTTAGCAGTGTAGCCATTCTCAGGGTGAAGAATTGCAGCTTGAAGGGTCTTAAATCACATTTAAAACAGAATTCTATGTCAGAATAGATGCTTAGCCCTTAAAAAGTATTAGACCAAGTTTGTGGAATCCCTATCTTTGGGGATTTTCAAGACAAGAGCACAAATGTGCAGACCCCACCAGCCTGGGGGCAAGTAAGGGGGTGAATGAAATGACTTCTGAAGCTCCCCTCTAGTGTTTTGGTTCTATGATTCCCAGTATTATGGCTTAAATGGCAGAATCATTTTCTGAGGGAGGAACTTAGGTCCACAGGCTAAGCACAGTGGGAAGACCAAGAATGAAACAGCAAAAGAAGGGTAGGAGGGGACACTGCATATAAAAATTGAGATTAAAAAAAAAAAGATGAATGCTGGACGATTGCCAAGCAACGAACACTATCCCTGACTCAAGACAGTGCTAGTAATTTCATGAGCAACGGCTTCATTTCCCTCTAAAATTACACAAGTGGCATTTCTCAGTGCGATTTTATTGAGCTCATATTAGAGTTGTTGTTTTCTCTAAGGAGACCCAAATTAGGGATGGGCTAAGGTGGTTACACGGGACTCCTCTTAGACGTAGGTATAGTTATATTTACCCACCTAACCTGGACCCTGCTGTGTTCTTTAACGACTCTAATGATGTCAAGTGACTTCCTCTTCTCTTTTCAAATGAGCAAAGGAAAGAAGGACCACAACTAATGCCAGCCCCCACTCCTTGCCCATCTTTCTCCCACTGAGAGATCAAGGAGCAGATTTGGCTGCCAGCAAAGGGAGGCAAAGGAGCAGAGTTCAGATAAACTTTTGATAAAGTGCCCTGGCAAACCCATCATCAGAAGGTAGGAAAGGTCATGCAGTGAAAAAATAATAAGAAAATATAACTGCTTTCTTATGAGGAAAATATTATGAGTTCTTCCCCCTTTTCAGCTTTTATGGAAGGAGATTCTGCCAGTTCCTCCAGAAAAAAAGAAGAAAAAGTAGTTTTAAAATGAGATTATGCACCTTCAGGGTGCCATTAGGAAGTTTTACTGTACTGAGATGACATGAAAGCTCTGGAATTAATATCCCTGAGATGCTTCAAACCTGCAATAGCAATTATTGTACTACGTGTCCCTGGATAAATAATAGGGCCATTCAACTAATTAGCTTCAATGATTTCAGCTCCCTGTAAATTCTCTCTCACTCGGCTATAAAAATAACACTAGGAAAACTTTTGGTAACAGAAACTTCTTTCAGGAAATGTTTTCTTTTCTTTTCTCTTCTCCCCCATTCCCCCCTCCCAGTTCATGATGTGACAACATAGAAAGTAACTTTCCCTCCCAGGATGAAGGGCTGGAATGGAAATACAAGATCTGCACATTATTAATTGCCATTTACTGGTACTGAACATATTGACTGCAACCACTAACTCATGCCTGCAGCCTAATACATGAACGCTTTTAGAATTTTAAATTTGTTTCTTGGTACTCTATATCAAACGTGTGCCTAGGCAACAGAGCAAGAACTCATGCGTGTATGAAACAGGAAATACCCAAAGAGTTGTAGAAGGCTAGAAATATGCACCCATTCATTTCCAAAATATGCAGTTATAGCAATTGGATATAAGAGTATGTTATTTATTACTTGTTTCTATCAATAGGTAATCAACATATTATTTTATAGATTGCTAACAGCAGGCTAGATGTTGTGCAAAAGTCATTAAGTTACTTCAATGACTTTTCTTGGAAGAAGAGTGGATTTTCTTAAATGGGGTGTTTATGCCCTCTTTGAAGTGACAAGGACTGAAAGCATCAATATCGATTACCCCTATGCTTCTGCCATTTAGGAATACCATTAAACAAATTACAGAAACCCAAAGCAATTAGATTGTGAACTTCTCTGTAGCAAGCTAGGACAATTCTAACACCATCAGCCATGGACTGACCATCTGAATATGACCTACTGAGGACTGGATTTTATTCCCTTCAAATTCTGAGGTTGTGTTTGATTCCTTCCTCCACCCCACAGCCCCCCATTTTCTGCAAGCTTTTAAGACCACTCTCAATGGCTGGTTGTTTGCAAGGGAACTTGATTTCAAGGAAATTCTTTTCACATTAAAATGAATCAGAAGCTCCTCCTCCCTAGGTTGGCGTCCTCCCCTCTTAATAGCTGAGACGTCATCAGCTGGAGAGATGGAGGGGACCAAGAGAGAAAAGAGAGAGAAGCTTCATCTTTGCAAAAATAAAGAGCAGAGTCTAACATGCCTTCTTGGGCTTCTCCTGTTTTTAATTAACAGAATATAATTACAATTAAAGCCAGACAAAATGACTGGGGTTTAAATCAGAATTATGTCTCATAGTGGAGAGTGTAGCCGTCTATTCACACTCATTAGAGATGACCTGTGCTGCTTTCTGGAGACTCCTCTTCTGCTTCACCATTTACATATAAGTTCGTTTTTCTTAGCCACATTGAAATGGACTTCTTTCCTTTATGTACTCATACATATCACCCAATGTGCAAAGATAAATGCATCCATATCCATATCCATTTATCTCTTAAGCAGAAATGTGCCTAGGTTCATGGATTCAATAAGAGATAAAGTCACATTTTTCCCTCTGAGATGCCTTATATGCATCAAGTAAATAGTATATTCAAAATTATTTCCCCCCAAAAGGACCATATTCATATTACTGAAGCAAAAATATATTTAACAGTCTGTTTAAAATTATTTAAGTTCCAATTTCTCCATTTTTTATTAGCAGAGTTGTGGTCTAAGGATATATGTTTTAATTTTTGTTTTTTAAAATAATCACTCCAATATTATTCTCAGATTTTTGTGAACCCATCAGTATCAGAGTTACTTAAAAGGTCTGCAACATCAATCCTCATGGTTTTTCCCTCTAAGAGAACTGCAGCATTTGCTCGTGAGAAATGCCATTTGCTCACCCTAAGAGAAAATGTCATAACATTTATTTTACAAATCTATTATATCCCATATTTCTCAATAAAATAAATTGTATAAATGAAATCGAATTGACATCCTACTATTTCCTAAACAGCCACATGGTCTGCTTATAACACAATACGACTATCATAGGCTTTCTCTTTCTTGTTTCATTCTCACTAGGCAAAAGTGGAAAGGGAATGAGGTTTTTTCAGTGATAGGTTTTCCAATCAATAGAAATATGGTTACAAAATAGCCAGACTTAGCATGTTTTCTTCTTTATTAATTATCCTATATTTCTGTCACTTCCTTGCTTTCCTCCCTGCTCAAACTCATTCTTCTGCTAAGCAGAACATGTGTATATATATATACAGACAAGAGAAGGAAGTTAGGAAACATTTTTTCCCATCAAATTCAACTATATAGGTTATTTTTTTATTATTTAGAATTTGCATCCTTGGTTTGTAATTACAAATACAATGAATGTTAATGGACTCCTTGCTAAAAACAAACCAGTAAATTTCTGCCTCCAATGATCTTAACTTTTGAACATTCAATATTGACACATACAAATATTCTATCAATAAAACAAATATATTAACATTCTGTCCTTGCATAAAAAAATTTCCACAATTCCCTAACAATGTTTGCTTCCTCTAGACATGTGGCTGTGAGTTTATCTGGTAATCATAGTGAAGGGAATTGGGCTTCTACCTGTACCCCAATTCTCTTGCTCCTCAGGCTAGCCTGTCATAAAACTATATACAAGAGGAAGAGGTAATGCCTTCTTTTGCTCTTTGATGCAATAGAGCAGCAACATTGATCTGCTCTCCAATGTGTCCATGCAGTCCTTCTTATGTAGAAAGAGGTACTGCCCATGATAGAAGATGGAGCGTTAAAGAGGGTAAAAATGGGATAGAAGGCCCTGAGGACTCCTCTGGCAATGGGAGGTACGGATGGAGGGAGCCAAGTCATAAATAAAAAATATTTCTAGAAATGGTATGCGGACAATGCATTATTAATGACTATGAAATATATCTCAACACCAAGGGAACATTGCCCATATCACAAGATGGAACAGTGCCTGTATCACAAGACACTTGATCCCCATACTTCCTCTCTCTTGTTCTTTGAGTTACTATACACTCATTCTGAAGTCTGTACTCAGACAAAATAACTACTCAAGCCAAGAGGGCTTTTCTTAGGGCTGTGTAAGGACTGCTCGATTGAGCTCAGGGAAAATATATTAAAGAACTGGTGCTTAAAATATAGACTGTCAGAACTGGCAGGGACCTTCGATCACAGAGCGTAGAGTGTCACAGTAGAAAGGATTTTAGAACATAGAACACAGAATATCTGAATTAGACGGGAATTTAGGATATAGAATGTTAGTGCTGGAAAGAGACCTTAAAGGATAGAATTCAGAATGTCAAGGCTAGCATGTGGAAATAAAATATCATACAATGTTATTTGGGCAATTTCCATTTTCAAGGCTCCAGACAAAAAAATAAATATACTCAGAATCTGGTTTGTCATGGGTATTTTAACCTATAAATAGGAACTTTCATTTTTAACTTTTCAAAATAATTTTTTTTAATTATCCAATTTGGCTGAGTAGTAAACTGAGGTATGGAAGAGTTACAGCTTACATTAAGTCACAGAGCTCAGGAATTTTCCACTTCTTGTTTCCTATTTCAATTTCTAGCCTCTGTTTTCTGTTGAGACATTCTTACTCCTCCAGTATAGACATATCTGTTTCTATTCATCTAGCTACACTTGCAAATAAATATATGGAGATAAATATATAGATGACTTATATACATATATATATAAACATATATGCACACAGGCAGTATGTGGTCATTTTATTATGAACACAAATCATAAATGTGGAGCTATGGTATTACTAGAAATCATGTCAGCAATGCAGTTATGGGTAAAAGAGACCCAACCATCTGATGAATGGTCAAATACTTCAAGTTTGGCACTCTGAAAATGGAGCCCATTCAATTTCAAAAGGTGCTTGTGCACATACATTGTGCATGTTTGTAAAATAATTTTATGATAAAATTCTTATAAAAGTAATATGTTTATTCTCTCTCTTTTTGTCTCTTTTTCTTACATAAACACACAAACAAATATACACAAAATTCCTTGAAGAAAGAACAGTTAGATAGCAATATTTTCATTCCTTTTTTCTCTCTTTTTTTGCTATCTAAGATGGGAAATTCAATCCTGCTGCCTGAATTTGAGACTCTCTCACACAGCTCATGCCAGCAATCAATTTTTACTGCTGTAGAGGATAATAATGGTAATAACAGTATAAAAAAACCCACTATGACCCATAACTATAACTTATTACAGTCTTTTTTAAATAACTGTGGTGTCTGGAGCTTCTTCATTTTTTGGAGCAGAAAAGGGACTGACAGCTGGAGCCTCTGAGGCAGTTCATAGATCTCCTGAACGCATGGAAGAGGCTGAATTGCTCACAAAGGGAGATTTGCTGTGTTGTAGGCCACGTGGGTGAGGACAAGTGACCCAGCACTAGGAATCTGGCTGGGACAGTCTGGCCCCACTATCACACTGCTCTGAATGGCAACACAAGGTCCCAGTGATGTGACATGCTGGTGTTAGATCATCTTCTGGATGTTTGGGACAGTTGAAAAAGGGCTGCACTTCTGTAGTAAATTGTCAGGTCTCTCGGCGGTGCTGCTCTGGAGTGGACAGAACTTTGGAGAGCAAAATTTCAAGGTCTGTGTAGATCTGAGTAGAATCATAAGACAGGCAACTCACCCATAAGGTAGAAAGTGGGTGCCTTCTCTATTCTTTCCCCCCAATTTTATTGCTTGTAGAAATCACAAGAGGTATAGCTTTCATGGGTTCTATGACACAGTTTCGGTTATTTTTCCAAATTTACCTGGTTTCTTGATCACAGGAAGTACTTACTCATGCAAAAACAATGTAATTCAGGATATGTCTAAATGGGATTGTCCTGCAAATGTTTTATTTTTCTAATGTGGAAAGCCCCTTCTTTAAACATGACAGAGGACTTTTAAGACTCCATTTTTGTAACTTCCTTCATAAAAAAAAAATCAAACCCTGATTCTGTAGTTAAAAACTCAGATGACTTATACTTTCCCTGGGTAACATTAAGAAAATACTCTCAAAATGAATGGAATCAGATTTCATCTAGACCTTGTTTAAAAAGACAAGCATAGTACCACTTGTGCATTGGCCATAGAATGCACAGCCGTGATTTCTCCCCTCTCTTAGACAACTATTTGACAGACACTGCACATAAACAACCATAAAAGTTACAGCTGCTTTTAAAATGTCACTTAGGGACAAATTGTATAGATGGGAAATTAGATAACACTGAATGATTTCAGGAAAGAAATCACAGTATACTTTGAGATCCTAGATCGGCACTCATGTAAAGAATAAACAAATTTTTCATCTGCACAAGTAGGTTCGCACACAAATATTCATAATGCCAACATAATGGAGTTCACTTTATCTAAAAGTCTAAACATGATACTTTTCAAAATATTGTTAAAAGCTGGATTTGTATAGTCATTGAGAGAAACAAAGTTTAGGGTAGAATTCAATTTTTATGCAAAATAAGCTCATGTTTAGACTTCTTAATTTTTTTTTCTCCAAATAGAAGCTTCTACATAATATTATTTTTAAAAATTCTGGTTACCTATTCAAAGACAGGGTGCCATATATTTAAAAGGCTGAATAAAACTTAGAAAAAGCTATACTAAACATACAATTCATAAGATTGGCAAATTTTTATGCTCCCACCTACTAGGATTTTCAATGAAATTTCAATGAAATCAAACTAAAAGTGGTCACTGCTTCAACTATAAGAAAAATAACTCAAATGCTCATTCACTATTATATCAGAACTGGTCACTTCCTTGTATACATAATAACAGTGAGTATTAAAGAGCCATTTGCACATATCTTAATATTATTTATGAAATTACAAGTACACAGGATGTCTGATAACTCATACCCCCTGTATTAAATAGGCACATACGTTGCTTTTAAAATGTCTGCATTTTACAGTGCTCTTTGTAACAGCTTCCTACAGTATAATCATGAATCTATTATATAATGTGTTCTATAAGAGGTTATTAAGGATTATGACTGCAGCATTATAATCCTAATATAAATATGAATAAAGCATTTAGGCAAGTCTTTCCACTTAGCCTGTTACCTACGTAATTTGCATCAATATGCAGGAAAGGATACATAACCGTGCTCAAAGAGAAGAGGTAAGTTCCCCCTGAACATTAGTAAAAATCCAGTAACATAGCCTTGCATTCGTTGAATATTCTTCTACCAATTTTATAGCCCCTCAAATCTTTAAAAACACGAGGGAAAAAAAAACCCGCCATATCATCCACAGCCTTTTTTAACAGTGGTCTCTCCCTGGCTGTAAAAAAATAAGCAGTATTTGAGAAGCCAGGTGCATGTAAATTTCTAAACTGCAAGTAGGTGGCAGTGGAGACATTTCTGGAGGAGATTTCTCAGCTGGAAATGTGAAAAGGAAATGGGGGGGGGGATATCCTTAGAAAACTAGTTACAGACATATTCAAATAAATAAAAGCCTGAAATGCAACTTCTCTCTATATCAGATCACAGTTGCCAGCTAATAAAATATCTGTCTTCAGAGACTTAGATCCTACCAAGTCTTTAATGAAGAGGTTTGCAATTGGGAGTGTGATCTGCAGATATTACAAGATTAAAATAAACAGAGCAAAAGAGTCTGACAGTTGTTTCCCCACAAATCTGAAAGGAAGAAGCTGAAGTCTGAGGGTCTTTGAACTAGACTCTGGGATTTAATAAATGAAATCTATACCAGGAAAACTTCTAGAATACCATTTTAAAGAGTCATAAGAAAGAAAACTGTTTCAATACAAATTCATAGGAGAGGCAAAGGAGTTCATAAGGGCTTGTTGTTTTAAATAATAAATCAAAAAATGGCCATCATAAAATACTATGTAAAGTAAGAAGCCATCAAACAATAGCAGTCTGGGTATATTATTTTGTCAGAGAGAGAGAGAGAGAGAGAGAGAGAGAGAGAGAGAGAGAGAGAGAGAGAGAGAGAGAGAGAGAGAGAGAGAGAGAGAGCCAGAGCCAGAGAGATAGAAGCAGAGATAGAGACAGAGAGATTCATTCTAGACAAATACTGGAAATATTTTTTTAAAACACTTAAATTTGTCTTCCAAGGTTAATGAGTTGGAAGTTACATGCATCTAATTTTCACATTTACCTGCAAAGACAAGCAGGGTCACTAAGTTGTATTATCCATTTAACCTAATTGAATTGACTCTTGGACATCATAATAGAAGCTGGAGAGTGCCCAAAAACATATTGCTGATATCTATCTGTCACCATGGAAGTGAAGAGACAGGTAAATGGACTGTCTGAGAAAAAAGGGAGCTAATGTATGTGAGGAGCAAGAAAAGTAAGAGTGCAGATCAAAGCTTCTCCAACACCACAGTTATCTCAAAAATCAACGATTCTCCTAGCCTTAATTAGTTGAACCCGCTAGCTAACATCAAAGGCAACAGTGAAGCAACAGGATATAAGAAAGCCATCTGAAAGCAAGGTTCACACTATCCTTAAAAATGAGAGTATAATTTGTTTAGCTGTATTGTCAACGTAGGTGGATGAGGGAAATGCCAGATTCCAGAAATCCACAGAGGAAAGAACAGATCAAGGAAGCTGGGGGTGGACTACATGCGGATGGGGGTGGGAACGGGTGGGTGGAATGAAGCACAGGAAATCACTAGGAGCTCTTGAAGATAATCTTCACCACTTTATTTTTTTTAAGCAACAACAGAAAAAATCCAACATGTACTGCTTCCAAATACACCTGCCACAGTCAGTGTATGAACTCAAATGTTGGTAACTATTGTGGAATTTTGGATTCTGTCTGCTGGAGATGGCTGGAAAATTCTGAGTGAGAAAACTTTTCCCCAAAACTGTCCCAGATTCACCTTCTCCACAATGTACAGTGGGGGGCGTCAGGGAGCTGTGGCATCCCCAACTAATGCAAGAAAAAAGGGGCAAAGGACAGGAAACTCTTTTCTATACATCCTCTCCCCACACCCCCAACAACACTAAGCCAAGTGAAATGAACAGGCTGAATGTCAACAGCAGGGGGAATGATGCAGCTGACCATCTATTTTTGCACACTCCAACAAGTCCTGGGAGTTAGGAGTGGAGGCAAAGGCCAGTGCAGCTTCAAGAAAATGTGGTCATTGGTGTAGTGATATGTATGCAGGGGAGGGAGTATAGCAAGAGCAGCTGCAGCTGCTAGAAGCAGGGGACTCCCGAAAGGAGTCCAGGATACAAGGACCACCTTGAAGCCAGCATTCTAGAAAGAGGGCATTTTTGATTTTCTGAAATATATAGACAAAGACTGGAGACTAATACCTGGATATTTATAAATCCAGTTGAAATGTTCCCTAGGACCACTGAATTATAGGTTAAGAGATAAAAAAAAAAAAAAAAAAAAAAAAAAAAAACTAGACAATCCCTCTCTCTTTCATTTTATAGATAAGGACTTAAGATTCAGAAAAGTTAGGGGAGTTGCTTGAAGAACCAAAATTTGAAACCAAGTCATTTCCAAATCTAGCATTCTATTTACTACACCACACTCCACCTCCTTTACTATCTTCCCATTCCTAAATTATACCATGTTTAACAGTAATTCTTACCATAGGATATAATAATATGGGAGTGGGGCAGAACAAAACATCAATGGAAAAAGCTCTCAAACATCTTGAGAGATTAAAAAAAAATCCTCATGAGAATGGAAACCTCTTCTTTCTACCCCTCCCACTCCCCCCCCCCAAGTCTTAAATTAAAGCAAATAGAAATGTTCATTATTCTTCTGCTCCTTCATGAAGCACAGTCCCAGGCTGTGTAAATACAAAGCACATTTTGGCGAGACATAGCTGCTGGGCCACCAAAGATGTATGGGATTTCTAATTGCTAGAAATATTTAATCCGTTAAGACATTAAGGCTACAACCATTTAAAAGTATCAGGAGTGTGGCTGCCTTGAAGAAGTGACAGATCTTCTAACATTACACTCAGAGCAGTCTCCATGTTCAGGAGTTGAGAAAAAAAAAAATGCAGATTCAAGGAGAAGGTCTCATTGTCAAAGTTTGGCCAAGAACCAAATGAAAATGGCATCCCTGTCACCCATCACACTAATACGACTCTGAGTATTCTTACCAGATACACAGAGCAAAGGGAAAGCACTACTCAGTAAATGATAGATATTAAAACTGAAGGACAGAGATGTGACAGACATTTGTAAGCATGACAGAAAACACTCGGGGCGCCCTGCTTCGGAATACAAATAGCATGCAACTTTTGTTAGAATTGGTTTTTTTCTAGACTGAAGCTGCTTTTCTCTGAATTTAACTCCACCTTGTTGACATTATTTTGATTCAACAATATTCTGTCACTCACATGTATTGGGAAATCATAAAATGTCATTTTAATATGCTTTATAGTAAAGTCTCACACTGTATTTCTGCTTGAGAGAAGTAAAGAGATGTTCAATTCTTAAAACCAGAACTGAATATCTTAACCTCATTCACTGAGATTTGCTGTTCACATTCTATGACTTCTTTTAAATTCTTTCTGAACGACGAAAATCAGACTTTGTGAGAGAATGTTTTATGAGTCAGCACTGAAATAAGAGTGGTAAATCCCTCAATTATGCACTCTTTAGAAGTCAGCCTTTGATTATTCAGATTGAGGATTATCCATGCTTCCTGACCTCCTCCTCTAGGTTGTTTGTAAATTTCATTTGTATAGGAGGAAGAATTCCCTGGGAAAATGGTCAGAGGGAAGGAGCAGTGGAAATGAAATTCAAGCTTGCCCACCAGAAAATACTGTGAAACCAGGAAAAAGAGGCTTGAAACGAACAGCTGAGAGGTGATTGTAAATATTTAGAAGTTTCTGTTTCACCTATCGCTTCTTTTCCAAATATATTTAATGAATTGGCAAATGAATGATTAGAGAAGATCTAAAATCATAAGGAAAAAATAAATTGACACAAATTTAACTTATTTTTAAAATGGACTTATTATTTAACCTTGGTTGCCAAATTTGACCCTTGTGAACAGCCAGAAGGAGGCAGTATTCACAAAAGGGGTGCAGGAAATACTGAAGGGGCAGGAGTTTGAACAATATGTGGTCCAGACTAATGGATTATGGATTTTTCAAAAAATTAAAAATGGAATTGTCAGCACTCTGAAACCACTTCCATCCCCATCTGTTCTATATGACTGGGGAAATTTGGTATTAGTGTTAAAAGTATTTACTTGTGCAACATTTCATATTGAAAACACTGTGTCTGTTTATAAAAGCAAAGGAAATGATCCCTATCTTTAAATACTTTTCATTTTCCTTTCAACAATGCTTCCTTCAAACTAGCTCAAATATAATAACTCTCACAACACTTCTGTGGGCCCTGAGATTAGAATCTGACCCATTGTCTATTGAGAGTAGAAATATATTAAGATGTGAACACACTGACTGTCTCCTTCAGTGGAGGCTAACCTGAGCTAAAGTTGAATGGTGGACACTATGCAAACACAGTTGCTAGGGAGAAAACATGTCTGTTTTGTTTTCCCCCACTCCTCCTTTAAAAAAAAAAAACCCTCCCAGGTTTCAGAGGATACAGAAGCAACAAGAGGCAGTGAACTCCAGTCATCAGATCAACAGCTTAGGCATCTTTAGGAACAGGCTGAAATTATTTGGTTTTGACCGCCGGATGACCTCAATCTCTGCCCAGTCTGATGGACAGTCAGACCATTAGTTCTTTTAACACACATTCTTTTCCTGAAACACAGACACCACTCTGCCTACTCGTGAAGTAAGAGAGAGAAGGGGGAACAGGAGGGGGTGAAGGAGGAAGAGATTGAGGATGAGAGAGAAAGGCGGGGGAGAGACAGAGTAAGTGAGAAAGAAATGAAGGGACAGGGACATACTTCAGAAGCATACACACAGAGAGCCTAAAGTAGCTCTGATCCTGCCACTGGGCTAGAGGCTTGAGGGTAGAGGAATTTACTACAAGAAAAGACATAAGAGTCTGCTTGTTTCCTTCCTTCCTTCCTTCCTTCCTTCCTTCCTTCCTTCCTTCCTTCCTTCCTTCCTTCCTTCCTTCCTTCCTTCCTTCCTTTCTTCCTTCCTTCCTTCCTTCCTTCCTTCCCTTCCCTCCCTCCCTTTCTTTCTTTTTTCTTTCTTTCTTTCCCCTTTCCTTTCCTTCCTTCCATCCTTTCTCCCTCCCTCCCTTCCTCCCTTCCTTCTTTCCTTCCTTCTTCCTTCCCTCCCTTCCTTTCCTTTCTCCCTTCTTCCCCTTTTCCTTTCTTTTCTTCCTTCCCTCCTTCCCTCTCTCCCTCCCTCCCTCTCTTCTTCCCCTTTTCCTTTCTTTTCTTCCTTCCCTCCTTCCCTCCCTCCTTCCTTCCTCTCTCCCTCTCTCCTTCCCTCCCTCCCTCCTTCCTTCCTTCTTTCCTTCCTTCTTCCCTCCCTCCCTCCTTCCCTCCCTCCCTCCCTTCCTTTTTTCTTTCTTTCGAAAATCTGACTTAAGGATCTCAGTCTAGATCCAAATGATGCAAGATCACCAAGAAACTTTCCTGTTTTGCTGCTATGCTTGGTATGCCCATAATACCAAGTTAAAAAATGAAGATTTTGTATTTTTAGAAGTTATTCATTTCCTGGTCTTTAAAACAACCATCACAACAGCTCAGTAATAGTGTTATTTTGTCAAATCATACAAATCAGAAATGGAAGAGTCCTATTAGGTCTCATCTTGTCGCTCCCTCAGGGGCCCACTGCAGAATTGTTTTCCACAATACAACCCTCTCCTTTTCTGCCATTAATTTAATGAGTGTGCTTCCCCTTTACATTCTTGTGGCATATGATCTTCAAATACATTTAATTTCTTTTGCACATGTGTAGTTTGATGTGTGTGTACAATGCATAATTCTGGGCCTTATTATTTCATGCGAAATGAAGCAGGAGCAGAGCTCTATTGTTAACAGTCCAGAACAATCTAGTTATCGCAGGAAAATTAAATGGCATAGGGGTTGTGCCCCAAAGATATTCACTGGGGATACTAAACTTTGGGGGAGGGAAGGAAGGAGAGGTAGAAGGATTTAGGGAATTAAACTTTCTCTTCATTAGGTGACTCATTCCATCTATAAATTTTTTAAAAAGCATCCATATTTACACATAATCAGATCTACCACACAAAAAAAAACCCCAAGCCTTTCCTCTCCATTTTCTTGTGGCTGTGTCTGACAGAATTGTGCCTGTCCCAAACCTCTTCTAATTTCCCTCTTGGGATGAGTGATGAGCTACGCTGCAGTAGATGAGGAAACATCTGTTTGACTTTCCAAAGCTGGCAAGGGGAGCTGAAGACTGAATCACAAATGCCACTCTCAGAAACAGGTCTCCCACTGGAGCGCTGCTAGAAAACATGACTCTACTGGGGTGAGCAGGCAGCTCTAGTGAGGAATAGTTAAAGGCTCGGCTCTCTCCTGCTATTTGGAATAATACAAACTCTTTACAGGATTTGATTGTTGTGAGATTTAATGGATCCCAGGCTGTCTGCTAAAGGAAAATGACCTGATCCGGCTTTAAATTGAAAAGTTAGCTCACAATGAAGCAAAGGAGACTGTATCAAAAAGTCTTCCCTAAAAAACAGGAGCCCTTTATTAGTTAGGGGAGGTGAAACTCTGGTATGTGGTTACTATGTATCCAGAAAAGCCACACAAAGCCTTTAATTATTTTTTAAGCAGCCTGCCATATTGACACTGTGGTGGAAATTCACTAGACTGCAGTTTACAGTTTATTTGTTCTAGTTGCTGCCGGTGTATGGTAAGCATGGATAATCCAGGAACCCCACTCTGGCAAGAGATGGGTAGAATGCACCCAGACGTAACCTATTCACCTGATTTTTTTTTTTCTTTAACAACATGGGAGTCCCATCTGTGCAAAGCCTAACTCCTATGGCATGTAGAAAATGTGGCTGGCCTTGCTCCAAAACCCTTTCTCTATTAAGACCTTCCCATCTGCATCCTCTCACATTTACCCAAGTTTTCGAGTTTTTTTTCTATCCCCCTCTCTTTTAACCCTCTTTTCTCCAGTTTCTGTTTATGAAAGCTGCCTGTTTGCAGTATAATTCCTCCCTTGGGATATTAACTCATCTTCTTCCCCAATGCTGCCCCCACTTCCTCCTCAGCACTTGATTTTGCTGACACCACTGTGGGGTTATTAAGCGGTAAGTGAGCTGATGTTATTTTAGGGACAATCTAAGAAATCAGTCTGTTCCATCGTCAGCACACACCAATAGCGGTGGATGTTGCGAGCAACAACCATAGGGGACCCTGAAGTCAATGATTGGCTGCTGCAAATATCCTGCAGCATATTTCCAATTCGGCTTTCAAAGGCAGAGAGCATCTGTGTCAGAAGGGAGGAGCTCCTTGGTTATTGAAGGCTATTTTTTTAAGCTATCAGAATAGACAGATGGCCACTGTCTGCGAGAAACTAATTATACAGTGTACATCAATAAATACAGTATTGAAACTGTTAGTGCCCAAAGTCAGGTCTCTGGCTGGCAAAAAAAAAAAAAAAAAAAAAAAAAAATTATTGTTCCTCCCCCCCCCCATTTTAGTACCTTTTTCTGCTCTCCCTCTTGTTTAAGACATCCCTGTGAATTTGGGAATTTAAAACAATTCTCTTTTTCTTTAAAATAGAATTCATAGTTGAATTAAGTGGCTATGTTCAAACATGAAGATAAAATTTTTGTTACCTGTGTTTGGCTAATGTGTGGGAGTATTTGTGTTTATGTATATATATATATATATATGTATATATATATATATATATGTATATACACATATACACACACACACACACATATATATATATAAATGTGTACATATATATATATATATAAATGTGTACATCAATAGAAACAATCTTGAAATTGTTAGTGCCCAGAGTCAGGTCTCTGGCTGACAAAAAAAAATCTAATGTTTCCCCCCCATTTTGGTACCTTTTTCTGCTATCCCTCTTGTTTAAAACATCAGTTTGAATTTGGGAATTTAAAGCAGTTTTCTTTTTAAAAATTCTCTTTTTCTTTAAAATGAAATTCATAGGGGCAGCTAGTTGGCCCAGTGGATACAGCACCAGCCCTTAAGTCAGGAGGACTTCCTAGTTGTGTGACCCTGGTCAAGTCACTTAACACCAATTGCCTCAGAATGTAATTCATAGTTGAATTAAATTGATATTTTCAAACATGAATATAAAATTCTTATTACCTGTGTTTGGCTAATGCATGTGTACATATATAAATGTATGTGCACATAGTATATATTTGATTTCTGTCACAAACATATATATAGTTATGGTCATGGTTCATAGCAAAGAATGCTTATAGAACAAGGTAGAAGGGGCATAATGTTAACAAATAGATTCTAGTTTTGGGAGCAGGGATTAAAGAGTGTTCAAGGAATTTTTTTAAATTTTTTTTTTTAGATTTAGAACTGGAAGGAGATCACCTAATTTTGTTATGCTGAAGTAAAGCTAGAGTTCGCAGATGGAATTGGCACTTAACTCCAGTGCATGCAGTTTCTTTAGGAAAATCTCAACTTTCAAAAGATTAGCATTAAGAGAACTTTGCCAAGAGGTAATGAAATTGAGGCATAATGCAGATATGTAGACTATTAGGTTTTCTTCTGGCTTTGGGGAGGGGGAAACAATTAGAGACCTCTCAATGATAATCTCGTTTCTGACATAATATTACCCTGTATTTTACTTCCAGTTTCCACAATCAGAAAGTAATGTTGTGCATTAGAAAAAGGAATTAGAGAAGCTTTCCAAAATCAATTTTAATTAAAAACTCACACCCTCTTTAATGTCCAACATAGCTACTTTATCAATGATTTTGGCTCCAAGGTGACACAATGAGCATTTACCCTTGGAATAACCACTTCGTACTAAGAGGTTCTCTATATATAAGCCCTGGAGGTTCAACACCCAAATTATCTCCCTACAGTAATCATTAATAACTTAAAAGATGAACTTTTTTTTTCCTCTGTAAACTCCAATTTCTTCTATAAAGGAAGAACAAATGGAATTCTCCCACTAACATCTGTGAATTGCAGTCAGTAATGTGATATTAAGTAAAAAAAAATGCGCTTTTTTTTCTATTATTAACATCAGCCACCACTTACCTTTATACTAGATAGTCTAGCTTTTGTTCTTGCTGGCTGTATTGCTATCCTTGGGGTCATTTGCTTTTCCTATAGTGTCACTGCAAAGAGAACCTAAATTTGAAATTGGGACTTAAGTCCCCCTATCTCTCTGAGCTTCATTGAGTAACCTCATCTGTAAAATGCAAGAATTGGACTAGATGAAATTTTACCTTTTGGATTTAAATCTATTGTTCTCTGAACTAAGTCAAAGAAGGTCAGCACAATACCCTTCAGAGGTGACATAGTGGATAGAGTCAGGAACCTAGAGTCAGGAAGACTTCTCTTGTGAGTTTAAATTGAGTCTTCCAGACTTAACAGCTATGTGATCCTGTAATAGTCACTAACCCTTTTTGTTCTTCAACTGAAAAATGAGTTGGAGCAGGAAATGACAAACTATTCCAATATTTTTACCACAAAAATCCAAATGAGGTCACAGAGAGTTGGATATGATTGAAAAAATGATTCAACAACCCAATCACAAAAGGAGATCTGATAATTTTCTGTCATGTGTGAGAAGGATAGTTATAAAGTGAAAAGGAAGAGAGGAGTTTGGAAGAGCAGATAATTTAAAGAATGCATTCTTCCTGTATTACAGATTTTTCAGTAGGGAGGGTATAAGAGGCCTGGATCTTGCCCTTATATCAGCAATTTGTATGTAATTTATAGTTTTAGAGAAATGCCTGGGAGAGGTTAATTCAGGTCTTCCAGAACACCCAACCAGCCCTTCTCTCTCATTTTCACACAGATTTGCAGAACTGTAGGATATAGTGGTTACAAGGGACTTTAAAGAACAATCTCCCACTTGTCCCCATTATGCAGAGAAAGAAACTGAGGTTTAAGAAGAGAAATTACACTTAAAGTCACATTATGAGTTAATATAATATTTGAGACATTAGGATGCTTTACATTTTCATAAGAAACCCAAACAATGGACATTATCCTCTAGATTTTCAAAGACAGGAAAACTGAGAGAAAAAGAGACAGAGAGACACAGAGAGACACAGAGAGCAGTGTATCATGTAAAAGAGTTATAAAACTAAGGGTAGCTAGGTGGCACAGTGGATAGAGCAGCAGCCCTGAAGTCAGGAGGACATGAGCTCAAATCTAGCCTCAGACATTTAACACTTCCTGGCTGTGTGACCCTGGGCAAGTCACAACTCCAATTGCCTCAGAAAAAAAAAATTATAAAACTAAAATGAAGAATTAAAGTTCCTGGATGCTGCTGTTTGTAGCACTGATAATAGTAGAAGGCTTATATAGTTAGAACACTGATGTCATTGGGGGAAAAGAGGGGTGCATGTGTGTGTATGTTTTAATGAGAATTATATTACATGTTGTGACATACCAGGGATCTATATAACATAATGTTCTAATCCAGGTTCCATTCATTTGAAATCAGTAATCCCGGATTTATACCCTATTTTCAAATGATCCCTACAAACACATGCCATCCTCAATCTCCCCTCTGGGGTTTAGAGCTTCTATAGCCTCCACAGGAACCATTATGGAAATATCTCAGGGCTTTTCTATATGCTAAGAATATATAAGTGTAAAAATCTATGAAAAGCAGAAATAGCTTAGGGAAACTGGACTAAAGTGAAGGGTTAGGAGTCTACTTCTTAGTCCTAAAAATGTCCTAAATTTTTTTCCCTCAAAATAGAATTCTCACCAGTTATTGATGCATTTGAGTTAACATGGATCTTTTAAATATGTAGACACTACTAACAAATGAATTTTCCCTGTCTTAAAAGGCTGTTTTACAGAAAGTACTATCAAGAAGGTATCAATCATTCATACCTTAGTGGGAATTAGTTTGTGTGAGAGGAACTACATATTGTAATAAATGAAGTTTGTTTTTGTTTTTTGAAAGGGGAAAAGAGTGAAAGCCAGGTAATCTATGAGTATTGGAATCCCCCCACTCCAAATTCCCCTTGGAAGTAGGGAGGGGAAGAAGAAAGGAATATATATTTACTAAATAACTAGTATGTTCCAAGCACTTTACATATATCATCTTATTTATTTCTCATAATCTTCCTGTGAGATAGATGTCATTATAGTATTATCCCCATTTTATAGCTGAGGAAACTGAATTAAACAGAGTCAAGTGACTTGCTCAGGATCATACAGCTAATAAGTGTCTGAAACCTGATTTGAACTTAGGACTTCTGACTCCAGACTCAGTGTTCTACCACTGTACCATCTAGGCAGATCTGCATATGATACCCCATGGGAGACTTGGAGAAAGCAGAACACGAGGCACCTGGGAAAGGAGATATGAAGGTGCCAGAGCAAACAGAGATTATTTTGAAATTTTGTCAGGCTTAGCCAAAGTATAGAAAAAAGGAGGAATCTTTTTTTCTTTCCTTTTGTACCATAAAGTCCTCTGCTTCTAGGATATAGAACTGAGCCTAGCATTATGCATATTACAGTTTAGTTACAATATGGGTAAATGGGCTTTTCTGGGCTAGCCAGTGATCTTGACCATCACTTATAACATCATTTACCTTGGGAAAATGTTTTATGAACTTCAAACAATTAACCTCAGTATACATGAGCTTTTTCTAATTTTGAGACTGCCCATGGTATGCCAAAAATAAAAAATTTATTAGCAGATTTTATTCACTAATTTTAAAGTAGAAGCTTGGTAAAATCTTGTGTGCTTGCTTAAGCAAAGATGAATAGGTCCCTATTCTAAAAAGTCTTCTCTTGAAACTTCTATCCTCCATTATTATTCTCTTCTATACCTTTACCTGTTTTCTCTTCTTTCAAAGTTCAACTAAAATGCCCTCCATGACTCCCATTTTTGCCCCTCTCCCCCGCCTTCTCCCCTCAGTGAAAGGAACCCTTTCTCTGATTTTTTTATTATACTTTGCCTGAACCTTGTTTCTCTCCTTTGCATTCATCTCCCTCTCATTTGTATCACAGTTATTTGGGTTTAGCCCTTTCTACTCATGAGATCCTAAGCCCCTTGACAATAAAGCATCAAAGGGATCATTTCCTCTTTATTTCTCTCCCCTATATACAAAGACCAGTACCATATGCCCATAGTAGGCACTGGACACCTTTCTTTCACAGTTTCATTCCCAGCAACTAGATTTCAAGCAACTCAAAGACCGAGACCTCTTATTATCTTTGAATGCCCTGGAGAAATGGAAGTTTTTCTTCTGGAGCTGAATTTAAGTCTAGAAATAATTGTTGGGTGAATAAAAGTCTGTTTATACTTATCGGACAAGGGAGGTAATGCGTAGAACTAGGTTAAAAAGGACAGCATGCAATTTTTATTGTTCTTTTTCCTACCTCCAAACTTTCCAAATCTTTCACACTGCACTTATATTTTAACTCTTTACCTTCATCCATTCTGGAATGAAGCAATGCCCATAGGCAAAAAGGAGTCATTCATTTTTATGGTTGTCAATCTCTTGACTTGAGAGATAGATAGAAAAAGTCTCTGGGTTACTGACAATGACCTCAACAGCACTAAAACCTAGTCAGAGTAAAAATTTCAGGGTATGTAGTGGCAAGACTTTAATATGACAAGCTTGTTCAGGGTTTGCTTTCACCTCTTATGGAAAGAAGGGCATCTCATCATCTAATTGTACTACATCCACAACACAGCAAAGAAATCTACCCTATTTAGGAGGGAACTTTGCTGCCCCATCCCCACCAGCTCTGTCATTTTCAGTTCAGTGGAATCTAAAAGGTTTCCTGTGGACTAACACTTGGCACATTTCAAGGAAGCAGTGGGGAACAGAAGTGATGTTTCTCTAATGGCATGACCTCCTAAGTGAAGGTTTTATTTACATTTTTCAGCTTAATTTCTTTACTCATTAGTTAACATGCAATTTTATTTACTTTTTCCATCCTTCCCTGCCTCCCCAATCCAGTGGATCATAAGCTTCTCGAAGTCAGGGATTGTGTATTTTTTCCTGTGTGTCTTTAACATCTAAGACATCAGCACACACTCTAATGTGGACCATAGTCTATTTTTGCATATCCATTCTAGATAGAGAGATAAAACATTTATTAAGCTCTAATTATGGGCTGGTGGGATATAACTACAAGCAAGTAACATGGTTTCTGCCATAACGAAGCTTATATTCTAATGGAGGAAGATAACTCATGAAGGCAAGCTGGAAAGGAAGAGGGAGGGAAATGGTGATCATGGCCAGATCATAGGTGACACGGTGGAGAGTCATCATCATTCTTGTTCATATTCTTCCCTAAGTTCACTATAGAGGCTATACCTAGGGTGCTGTAGGTCTTCCTTGTGTTTTTCTTTTTTAAATTTAAGGGGTACCAATGGACTACTGTATTTGTCATTGCACCTTAAAATAGCTTATTAAAAATCATCATACATTTCTTTGACAACATTCTTTAATTCCTCTTTAGTACATAGTCTTATTGTTGTTATTCAGTCATTTTCAGTCTTGTTCAATTCTTCATGACCACATTTGGAGTTTTCTTGGAAAAGGTGATGCAATGGTTTGCCAGTTCTTTCTCCAGTTCATTTTACAGAACTGTAAGTTAACTTAACTTACAACTGGAGTTAAGTTGCCAAGGATCACACAGCTAGTAAATATCTGAGTTCAGCTTTGAACATGAGAAGATGACACAGGTTTGCCATTTTATTTATAGCTGCCCTAGCAACATATTAATTAAATTGCATGCCATATGAAAGTGTTGTCAAATTCTAGATCTAATTCACCCTGTGTCAGGTGGCTTTTGACCAATGATGTATGTCTTTAGTTTTGTAAAATACTGGAGGTTAAACTAGAAAGGAGGAGAGGGAGGAGAAGAAAGAGAGGAGAGGAAAGGGAGAGGAAGAGGAAAGAAAAGAGGAAGAAAAAGTGAGTTAAATGAGAGGAAGGATAGGGAAGAAGGGAGAGAAGGAGGGAAATGGAGAAAGAAAGAGAGGTGAGGAAGAAATAAGGCTGAAAGAAGCAGAGAAAAGGGGGAAGGGAATGAAATGGGGGAGGGAAAGAGATAGTCAAGAGCAGAGAAATAGAGAAGGAGGTAAAGGGAGGAAAACTGGGAGGGAGAAAAGGAGAGAAGGAGGGAAAAGAGAAAAGAAAAGAAGAGAGAAAATGGATAAGAAGAAGGGGAAGGAGATTGGGAGAGATATTATGTGAGGGTGGGCTATACTCCTTCAGAGCCATCTAGGTCTAGTGTCAAGATATAGATCAAGATGACTACGGATGGTCTTAGAAGCAGTGGGAAACCTTGGCCTTTTTAAGCTAAGGTCCTTAACAGGTCTCGTTTTGACTGAGGAAATGCCCAATCGGAAATTAAGGCTAGGTAAAAAATGAGGCAGAAAATGGCTTCTTTTACCTAGTCAAAAAAATAAATAAATTCATCTGAGAGGAGAAGACACTCAGGGAAGTCCTAGTCCTAGTCCATAAATTTCAAGGTATCTTGTAAGGTTTTAGTGATTAAAAGTTTACATTTATTTTGGCCAGTCCCAGATGGGTTCACAATGGGGCAGTTCCTACTTCTACTTACTGGTCAGTTGGGCAACATAGCTCCTCTCTCTTCTCCTCTTTCTTTTCTTTTCTTTTCCTTTCCTTTTTCCTTTTCCTTTCCTTTCCTCTTATCCTTTTCCCTGTCCCTTTCC
This sequence comes from Sminthopsis crassicaudata, assembly GCF_048593235.1. NCBI lineage: Eukaryota > Metazoa > Chordata > Mammalia > Dasyuromorphia > Dasyuridae > Sminthopsis > Sminthopsis crassicaudata. The sequence continues at coordinate 347,883,211 of NC_133620.1, read as the reverse complement.
CTTTCCCTTCTCTTTCTCTTCCTCCTATCTATATAGGGTATAAAACCTGCAGGTACTCTGCCCAAGGGAATGTAAATTTTGACTAGGGAGAAAGGGAGAAAGAGAAGAGGAGGGAGGAGGACAAGATAAGGAAGAAGGAGAGAGGAAAAAGAAAAGAGAAAAGGAGTGAAGAAATGACAAGGGAGAGAGGAGAAGAGAAAGAGAGAGATGGAGGGAAGAGAAAGGAAAAGGAAGAGAGAAAGAGGGGAGAAAGAAGAAGAAAAAGGGAAAGAGAGGAAAATAGTGAGAGGGTAGGAGTGGGAGAGGGAGTAGGGGATTGAGAGAGAGGGAAGGATGGGAAGAAGGAGAAAAAGATGGAGGAGGATGAGATGGAAAGAGAAATCATCTATAAATAGGAAGATTGGATTAGTTGACACAGGATCAGAAATTTAGAACTGGAGTTTCAGGTATCTTAAACACTATTCAGTTAAATTGCCTCATTTTACATATGAGGAAATTGAAGCCTAAGCACCGTGAACCAGAACTTGAACCCAATTACTTTGATTCCAACTCCAGCTCCATCCTATGAGGCTGATCTGTAAGGTTCTTTTTATCTCTGACATCCCTATGATTTTAGGAACTAGAAGAAGATCAAGGATAACACTGCTGTTACTTCTCACAATTGAGATATCATCAGAGCCTAAGATGTCTTAAAAAGTCATTCCAGTTTATTTAATAGACAAATATTTCTTTGTGGAGCTGTAGGCCTAACTAAGGCTGAGGCAGCTGTGTAAATCTCCCTAGTCTCAATCTTCCTGAGATTGTAAAGTTAACATAACTTACACATGTAAAGAAAAGAGGGTCCTCCATGAACTTTGGTTACATAGTCACCCCTTTCTATTTCTTGAAAAATGGGGAAAATGACTTATAATTGTATTTTTAAAAAATACTAGCTCCTTCCCCTATTCCCTACCTTGAGCTAAAAGAGAATTTGAGTGATAACTGCTTATGTATAAATATATCTGTAAAATAAAATTCCATGTCACTAAGATTCTTTTCATTTAAAAATCTATATAAGCCTATTGAGAGGCCATGGTCAAGATTGGTCAAGATGCTCGAACTGATGAATGAGTTATAGTCATGTATATATTAAAATGTCTGGTCAGGACCTTCTTGGAAGGAGGGGGCTATTTATGGGTTGAGCCAAGATAGGATGAATGAGGGAGGAGCTCCATAGTCTGAAAGGATCAAAGCGAGATTAAAATAAACAAAAAAAAATCTGGCATTTAAAAATATATCACTTTGATTTATAAGGTGTTTTGCATAGGTTAATTCATTTAATACTCACCACAACTCTTGAGAATTAGGTGGACATTGCTTATTTATAGAATTAAGAATGGAAGAATGTTTTTGTTTAGGCTTATAGATTAAGTTATTATTAACTTTATATTACAGATAAGGAAACTAAGGCACAGAAAAAAAGTGACTCACCCAGGATTACATAGCTAATAAGTGACTAAGGCAAAATTTGAACTCAAGTCTTCTTGACTTGAAGTCCTGTGTTCTAACCACTGGACCACTTGAATGCCTGGGACCTTTATCTAATTAGTAGTGATTAAATCATCCTCATCATAACTTGAAAGTCAACCAGTCTGGAAGTAGATTCTTTTGAACTTCTGATTACATTTTCCTTAGTGAGTAAATCTGACTGTGGCACACTTGGAGTATGTACTAAGAGCAACAGACAAAAAAGAGATTTGAGTCCTGAAGCCATGACATCCAGTGGCAGAATAAGGGACAGGTAATTAGGGATTACTTGGCTCAGTGACAAGGAAAATCAGAGTCTTGGCACCTTTAAGTATGAGATACAGACAACTAAGGTTGAGATTATGTGTGAATATGTATGGGGAAAATTTAACATCTTTATTTTTACTAACCTCTAACTGAAACTTATTTCCTTCAAGTATTTTAAAAATATCATTCTGAGATGGGATACAGTAATTTTATAAGACTGCCAAAGGGGTCTCTAACAGAAAAAAAAAGATGAAGAATCAAATCTATGCAATGAGGTAGTTTTCTCTTGGGAGCAATTCTAATAATGACCTGAGTCTCCAGGAAGTGGAAGCTTCTTGCTGGCTGCTACCCAGAACAATTCTTTACAAAGACCACAAGTCTAGCACACAAGGTAGGGGAGACTAGCAAAAGTGGCTCAAATTTGGAAATTTAAGTTTGATGAAAAGATTTTTCTTCAAAACCTCCTATGAGATAGATAGCATGGCTGTTGTTGTTCCCATTTTGTAGATGAGGAAACCAAAGCACAAGGTCTTACAGCTTACCAAATAGCTGAGCTGGGACCTGAAATTCAGTTTTTTTTTACTCCAAACTCAGGCCTCTTTTGACTGCTTCCTAATCTAAATGTTGAGAACAATTATGTCAATTCTTTTTATGGAGTGTTTAGAGTTTTTATGCTATGTCTGCTAAATAATATGGCCAATAAATGTCTTCTGCTTACAAGCACAAGCAGGATTTCTCTTAGCATGGTACTTTTTAAAAAATAGTAACCAAGACTGTCTGTGCTATTGTGCAAATGACATTTCCAAATAAAACTCTAACACGAAATACTCTTTTGGGTGGATACTGCTTATTTATAGAACTAAGAATGGAAGAATGTTTTTGGTTAGGCTTATAGTAAATCCCATTTTTAAACCATTAAGCTTTCCCTGAATCCCCCAGTTAGAAACATCAAAAAGGTACTTAATAAAAAAACTCTTATGGTGTCCTTGCGGACAAGAGAAAGGCATGTCATCTAGAAAATAGAATATTTAGGCAGATTTGGAACTGGCTAAATAACTAGATGTCCAGAGTAGACATTAAATGGATGAAGGTTAACCTAAAGAGTGAAGTTTGTGATGACATATCTCAAAGACTGACTTATCTTTGACTCTGGGGTTGGTTCCACATCATTATCAATGACTAGGATAGAAGTAGAGATGGTATATCTCACAACTTTGTAGACCTCCCAAAGATAGCACAGCTAACAAGCTAGATGACAGGCCAGATGAGAAAAGATTCCCAAAGCCACAAATGGGCTAAAATGATGGTCTGAATAAAATATGATGACATTTATTAGGGACAGATGTAAAATCTTACATTTTAGTTTAAAGACCATACTAAGATGGGATGGCTATGTCTAGAAAGCAGTTTGAGTGAAAATGATTTGAGATTTTCAAATTGTATTTTAAGCTCAACATGATTCAACAGATGATAAAACAGATACATATTTTTAAAAAATCTAATGTATCTTGAGTCACATTAATGAGACTTCCAAGAAAAAACTCAACACAAAACACAATCTTAGCTGGGCAATGCCTATTTATAGAACTAAGTATAGGAGACTGTTCCTGATTAGACCTAAGGCAAATCCTATTTCTTGGGATAGTTAGCATTTATATAGCATTTTAAGGTTTGCAAAGTACTGTATATATGTTATTTCTGATCCCCAGAACAAATTTACGAGTTGTTCCCATTCTCATTTTACAGATGAGGCAACTAAGGAACTAAAGGAAAGATGCCTGAAACAGGTTTGAACTCAGGTCTCCCTAACCCCACATACAACACTTTTACTGCACACCGGGCTGACTTTGGTCTCAAAGAGGCATAGTATCCTGAAGAAAGTGATGGCCCTTTGTGTGCTATTAAATGCTATATTAATTTGGAGAGGTCATATCTTGGATGGATGGGGAGAGAAACTGGCAAACTGAATATTCTCCAGTGAAGAGTGTCCAGGATGGTCCCTAGTGACCAGAAAACAGATAATAAGTTGTTTGTCCTTCATTCTTTTTTATTTTAATATTTTTTATTTACTAGATATATGCATGGGTAATTTTATAACATTGACAATTGTCACTTAATCCTGTTTGCCTCAGTTTCCTCATCTGTAAAATAAGCTAAAGATAAACAGTATCTTTGCCAAGAAAACTCCAAATGGAGTTGCCAAGAGTCAGACACAGGTCAAAAACAAATAAGCAATGTAATCACCATTACTAGAGAAGAGAAATGTCTTATAACCACTCAACACTAAGGGATTTGTACATGGTAAGTATTTAAAAACATACATTTAAAAAAAATTACTCATTCATTCTCAGAGCTGGGCACATGCTAGGCATTTAATAAATGCTTGGTAAATCAATACCCTGATTTATAATTGAGGTTTGAAGCTAAAGTCCAGTTACATGAATTGTTAATAAGGAAAAGATATGAACAAGTTGGATAGTAAGTTGATTAGGAAGAAAACTAGATATTTCACTTCTAACCTGTACCTTATGTATTCTAGAGCAGAGTTGTCAAATATCCACCTTGTTTCTGAACCATATTAAAATGTGATTGGGAAATATTTAATTAAATAAATAAATAGGAATTCTTTAGTCATATCTAATACTCTGTGACTCCAGTTGAAGGGGTTTTATTGACAGAGATTTTTTCCTCTCTCGTTCATTTTACAGATGAGGAAATAGGCAACCAGGGTTAAGTGACTTGCCCAACATCACATAGCTAATGTGTCTGAGGCCAGATCTGAACTCAGGAAGATGAGTCTTTCTGATTTTAGGCCGAGCACTCTGTTCACTTATACTACCTAGCTATCCCCAAATTCAATGAAAATAAAATTAGATTTTAAAACTAAATTGATGTGCTTATTCCAAGGATTCTTATGTACAGATCAGTGGCCTCCATTTCTATTTAAATTCCTTCAAAACAGTAGTGTTAAACTCAAATAGAAATAGGGGCCATTAATCTGACTGGATCAGTTCACAACTCCACCAAAAATGCATTAGTGTGGGACATTTAATATTAAAGGATTGATTTACATAGATTATAGAGGAAGCAGTGAGAAAAAAACTGTGGGAAAGCTCTCAATGAATGTTCAGTGTGCTGATATAATATACAATAAACAAAGCTCTTTCTAGCTCACCTGACAGGGTGAAAATGCTAATTTTGTAACCTTAATTTGGCTATACAAAACTGAAAAAGTTGAAAGCCCAAGCAAGGTTAAAGAAAAAATTTTCTGATTGAGAACCTTAGTGTTTAATCAGCTTTATTTGTTCTAAGATAAATCATTAGTAGGTCATATTCATGCAAATAATATCTTTTGAGGTGACCTGAGAACTGAAGATAGTGAGGGAACCTATTAAGTGCATTATAAACACTCAAAAAGATAATGTTGCTATTGATTTGTGTCCTGTTCCTAAAATATTCTCTGATATGAAGGGTCTAACTTAAAACGTTATTGATACTGCAGCACATTTGATTAAGGAGAAGCAGCATAGTATAAAAGAGAGAACTGGCTTTTAATCTAAAGGACATCAGTTTGAATACTGATTTTGTCACCTACTACCTGTGTTCCCTTAGGTAAATCATTTAAGCTCTCTGGGCCAGTTTTCTCCTCTGTACAATACAGAGGTAGATTAGATGACCTCTGAGGTCTCTTACAACTCTAAATGTACAATTCTACTAGAAAAAATCCAGGACTTTTAAAAGTCCCTTAAAATTGGTTTTGAATCCTATCTCCAATACTTAGTAATTGCGTGGCCATAGGCACATCTTGTTCATTACAGGAAAGCATGATTCCTGGAGCAGCTATCTCCCAGTATTGTTATGAGACTCAAAGATGAAATTTTATATGTGTAAGAGTGTGTATATTATACATATATACACATATATACATACAACATAATATATACTATGTATAATATATGTCATATTATATATGCATTTGTATATATATATAGAAAGTTTTGTAAACTCTAAACACTACATAAATGTTGTCTTATTGCTATTCGCATTAGCAGCAGCTGTAGTAATTATTGAGGCAATTAGGTGGTACAGTGAATAGAGGGCTGGAATTAGATTCAGGAAGACTCCTGAATCCCAAGAAAATCCCAAAACGGGGTCTCTAAGAAGTGGATGTGACTGAACAAAAAAAGTAGTAAGTAGTGCTAATAAAGAAAGCTAGCAACTTTTAGCTGGTTAATTTTACTTTCAAAATTAAAATTACTGATCTTAGAAGCAACCACACATCTGTGATGTCACATAAAACTCTAAGCACAGTGCCTTGTACACAGTAGACATTTAATAAGTGTTTGTGGAACCAGTGATTTTTCATTCATCAATCAAGAACCACTTACTAAATGCCTATATATTAGGCACAGTGTTAAGACTGGGGGTACAAAGAAAGGCAGAAACAAATTCCTTAGACCTTAGCAAATCTTGGCATAGTGCCTGGCACACAGTAGGTGATTACTATGTAAATAGCTAGATACTTAACAGAAACATATAATGTAGATATAATTTGAGAGGTGAAGATAATAACAGCTATGGACTGTTCTAGCATGATCAGGAAAATATTTTAGAGCTGGACAATGACCTCCAAACTGAAGGTACTCTCATAAAGAAAGTTGATTCAGCTCAACTTGAACTTTGAAAACAGATAAAATCCTTATTTCATGATTAGCTTTTTCCTCTCCTTTCCCATTTATCCTATTTTAACTGCTAGGCTTAGTATACTGTATATCAGACTATATTACCTTATTATTAGAATACAAGACCTCATATGGGGGTTTTGATCCACCATTTAAGAAGCTGGGACTAGGAGACATTTTACCCAGAAGGATAATTTAAAATACTTTTCCCAGTGTCTTGGGGAAATTATGATATATTCCATCCAGGATCCTTATTTTTCTGATATCTTTTCTTTTTAAAAAACAAACAAACAGCTTCATCTGCAGCTCAGGCATTTTACCTCCTGAATGGCGCTCCTGTCCATAGGTGAATGTGACCAGGAGAGCTGGGACCATGCTCTCGGAAGGAGAGGTTAGCTGAGCACTCTCTCAGATGCTGATTAGAAAAGGAAGCTGCTGTGTTCTTACAAAAGCCTCCTTCCCGCTCACTTCTTTGCCTAAACAGATGGCAGATAAGCCAGAGGGCACTGAGGAAAGATATGGAGCAGAGAAAAATGGAAGTTCCTCAGGGCACTAGCAGGAGGGCAGAGGTCTTATTCAGGTGAGAGAAAATGTGCAATAAAATTCCCTGGTTCAGCTGAACAGGTAATTACAGAGTTAATAAAACAAGGATTCTTGACACAATAGATCCTTATGGTGCCATGCGTGTCACAGCCCCTAAGTGACTTTTTAGTTCAGTGATCATTGATCCTATAGACAAGTACAGCTTCCAATCGGATCAATGTAGCTGCACTAAGTCTGTGTGCCAAGAAAAAAAAACACCCACTGGAAATTTCATGTGAAAAGTTTCTGATGGGTATACCATGACCTGTGTCTGAAGGAAGCATCTGGACCATTTATCAGATATCTTTAAATTGCAAAGATGAATTTTCTTTATCTGAAAAATTCAATTTGCCAAGAACTAGATACCACTTGGGTGTCATGAATGTATAAACAAGGTAATTTGGGGCCAACAGCATCCAAAGAGGCATGCTTCATCTGTGCCGCCTGGTTTCTAGCCTTGTTTCTACCTTCCCCAAACAGTCACATTCTTTACTCCTAATTCGTGATCTCTCTTGGCTCAGATCTTCTTCCCTGTCCTCGTAGACCATGTCTTGTACTAGGATTCTCTTTCTCTTGTTATACTGCAGTCACTTGATTAGATCAAGGAAATTCTGAGATGGAATAGAGCATAATTTCCTCAAAGCCTGGACAGAGTATCTTACGTTATCCTTGTGGTCAAGATGTAGGCTAGACCCCAGTTTCTTAAACTGTGGATTGTGACCCCCATATGGGGTCTTGTAACTAAATGTGAAGGGGTCACAAAATTATGATTTATCATCAGGAAATGTTTTATTTGAATATCTATTTTATATAACCATATATCTAGGACCACATAAAAATTTCTCAGGAAAAAAATTTCTACTAGTGAACATTTTTTTTAAAGAAGCCTTGAGCTAGATGACAAGAACCTGGAAGAGCTAGTTGAAATATGAGATCCAAAGAACAGTCATACTCTGCATAGTGAATAGAGTGAGAAAACTAAGTTCTAATCTGGCCTCAGACATTTACTTGCTGTGAGATCCTAGGCAAGTCATTTAACCCTTGCCCAAAAAAAAAAAAGTATGATAATCCAAACCCAGAAATTCTGATTTTTAAATCCAGGGCTTTTTCTGCTACATACATTGTGTCTGATATAGTTGCAGTGTGGCAGAGGTGAATTTCCTCCTGAAAAAGTAATAAGCCATATAGATCCTCCTCCATTCATAGTGGAAGATTTCAGTTTTACAAAACTAGGTGAGACTACTGAGTGGAATAGTGATTGGAGCACCTGGCCTGGAGTCAAAAAGCCCTGAGTTCATATTTATTCCACACACTTACTAGCTGAAAGACTTGGTCACTTCTGCTCTTTGATTGTAAAATGGGATAATAACAGCCCCATTTCCCAGAATTGCTGTAAGACTCAAATGAGATAATAATAGTAAAACACTTAGCATAGCACATAGCAGGTACTCTATAAGTAATTGTTATTATTATTATTATCATTATTATCCCAAGTGTACCAAATACACATTATTATTGTTGTTATCATTATTATCCCAAGTGCACCAAGTACACATTATCATTATTATTATCATTATTATCCAAAGTGTACTAAGTATATATTATCGTTATTATCCCAAGTATATCAAATACATATTATTATTATTGTTATCATTATTATCCCAAGTATACATTATCATAACTATTACCATTATTATCCCAAGTTCACCAAGAACACATTATTAATATCATTATTATCCCAAGTATACCAAATACATATTATTATTGTTATTCTTATCCCAAGCATACCACGTACACATTATTATATTGTTATCATCATTATCCCAAGAACACCAACTACACATTATCATTGTTATCATTATTATCCCAAGTACACATTATCATATTGTATCATTATTATCCCAAGTATACCAAGTACACATTATCATTGCCATCATTATTATCCCAATTGGACAGACCCAAGAAAGTGTCAGAAGTAGGATTTGAACTCAGCTCCCCCTGGTTTTAGCTGCCCTGCTGGGTTTGAATTTTATTTCTCCTGCTGACCATTTGCGTGATGCTGGGTATTCTCCCTCTCCGGGCCTGAATCCTCCTTTGCAAAATAACAAATTTGTAATAAACAATCCTTAAAGCCTGTCTACTGCTCCAGATTCCACGAACGTGTCTCTACAATCTGCAAAAAAACAGTGAAATAACCTTAGCCTTAGTTTCCTCATTTATGAAAAATAATGGGAGCACCTATCTCCCAAGGTGCTTGTGAATATTGAGTGATATACGGAAAGGGCTTTTGCAAACCTTAAAGCACACTCTAAATGCTAGCTATTAGTAGTAGTTATTGTAAATGTGGGGCAGCTAGGTGGCATTAGAGAGCAGAATGCCGGCCTTGGGGTCAGGAAGACCTTGTCAGGAAAGAGGTGGCAGCTAGGTGGCGCCATAGTGCACAGAACATCAGGTCTGGAGCCGGGAAAACTCCACATCCTTGGTTCAAATATGACCTCAGATACTTATTGGCTAGATGATTCTGGGCAAGTCACTTAACCCTGTTTGCCTCAGTTTTTTCATCTGTAAAATGAGCTGAAGAAGGAAATAGCACACCTCTCTGGTATCTTTACTAAGAAAACTCCAAATTGGGTAGCAAAGAGTTGAATATGATTGAGCAACACAAAGTTTTGTAAACCTTAAATTGCTGTATAAAAGCTAGTTATTAAATACAAAGAGGAGCCAAGAGCTGAATTTAATAAATTATAGAAATGTTCATTCCATGGTGACAGGAGATAAGGATGACATGGATGATCATTTTTTAAAAATCCAAAAAACTAATTTTAGTTAACTATCAACTTGACACAATAGCATGTGTGTGTATACCAACTGCCACTGTTTTTGGTGGGGTGAGAGGGAGAAATTTTTTTCATGAGCCTAATTACAAAGTCTTTGTGGTTTATATTAAAGCCAAACAAAGTTGTGAGACTCTAAGCAAGTCACCTTCCCTCTTTCAGCATCAGTTTCCTTACCATAAAAATCGAGAGGCTGGACTAAATGGTCTTTGATATCTCTTTGCAGCTTTGATATTTTGTATTTCTGATTTCCAATTTCTCTTAAGTTGTTGGTAACTGCAGGACACCATCACCTCCCACTGACAGTTAACAATTTTATTGCAGAAGTTTTTTTGGAGGGGCATGACCCTTCTTTTCCACTTAATTTATTTTCTGTTTAATTTGGTGAAACGGGATCGAACATTTTACAACCTCAGGAAGAGTCGTTAGCTGGTGAAATGACCAGTGAACATGGAGGTGGGAAAGATAGCATGTGCAAATCCCTGTTCAGGGACCCGGTATGACACCAGCTACCGTTTAAACACAGATGTATCCATAAAAACTGAGCCCCTATATACAATTTGACCATTTTCAGCAAAATGCCATCACTGGACTTCTGCTTTCTATTCACCAATAGGGGATCGAAGTAACCAATATGTTTGGCCATCTTTTTATCACTTTTAACAGTGAAACACAATCCGTTGGCCTTCCATAAGAATTTATTGCATTTTTCTATGGGAAGTCTTAATAGTAAGCGCTACTAGGGACATACAAGAAATCAAAGCCTGAACATGATTCCAAGACAACACTATCAACAAGGCAAAAGAAGAATAGAGAATAATTATTAATTACAAGAATAAATGATGAATACAAGAAAGAACCAGCTAGTGATGATGAGATAGATGAGAAGAAAAAAAAGGATATTTCCTTAAATAAATTCTTTTAAGATTAAGGGTACAAGCAAAATAACTGTATGAACATGTATACATATATTGTATTTAACTTATACTTTAACATATTTAACATGTATTGGTCAACCTGCCATCTGAGGGAAGGGGTGAGGGAAAGGAGGGGAAAAAATTGGAACAAAAGATTTTACAATTGTCAATGCTGAAAAATTACCCATGCAAATATCTTGTAAATAAAAAGCTATAATAAAAAAAATTAAGGGTACAGAACTGTGGTACCTTCTACTCCATTGCTATGCCATAATTAGGATACTTATATATGTATTGAAATTACTGTGCTAACAAAAGGATGACTATAGATTTCTGGTTAAGCTGATGATATGAAAGGTGCAGGTTCCTAGCACTCCCATTAGGTACTGTAGAGAAGCAGAACATCTTCCTTCCATGATTTAGAGTTCCCAAGCTCTCCTGTAATCTTTCCCCTACTACTTTCTTCCTTCCCCCATGTCACTTCTATTTGGGAGGGGATTGCCCTCTTCTCTTCCCATGAAACCTCCCCTTTGGCAGTAGCCCATAAATAGCCAAGGTTCTGCCTGTATGAAGGCTCCTTTGAACTTGGTGTAAGGAGTTCCCACATGCATGTTGTAATAAATCAATTTTATTACTCATGTCTTGTGGAGCAGTGACTTTTGGTTATCAGTACCAACCAAGCAAATATCTAAAAAGGACCCCTGGAAAGAAAATCAAAGAGAAAAAGAAATAGGTTCTTGAATTCAGTCTATTTCTACACAAAAACGATGACCAGAAGTTGATGGAAGGTGGAAGAGAGGAAACTAAAGAGAATTCAGAAAGAGCAGTGGTAAAAGGGTCTGAAATCAGTGGGTTTTGAGAGAAAAGTTTTTTTTTCAGGAAAGCCAGAGCAAATTTCAGGAAAAGGGCCCATAGCATGCAAGTGTTAGGAGAGGGATAAATACTAGTAAATGAGCCATGAGTTATGAGTGAGAGTTTGCACCAGGGAAGCAAGAGTGCAGGTAGAGTGGTTTGTGGGCAGTCTGAACAAGGATGTCCCAGAAGTATCGTAAGCCATAACAAGCCCAAGTAATTGGGACTAAAGACAAGCTCTTTGTCCTTGCTTATCAAAATAGGAGTAGGGGACAGAGCTAAGCCCCATATATGTAAGTAGACAAAGCCCACCTACTAATTCTTCAGAACACGTTGTATTAAAAAGCTCAAGAATAAATAAATGAAACATTTCTTAGCATGAAAAATAATTACCTCCAAAAAGATCCAACTAAAGCAATGGTGTCCATTTTACCATCAGCTATAACAATAAGACAGAAAAAATAAATTGAGGGAATAAGAACAGGCAAAGAGGAAACAAAATTAAATCTTTTAGATGATTTACTGAGGGAATCATATAAATTCAATGAAAACAAATTTAAACAATTAACTTCAATAAAGTAATGGAATTGTTTGCTTATTCCCCCTTCCCTTCTTGTATTTTTTTTCCCATTTTGATCTGATTTTTTTTTTTTGCACAGAATGACAAATATGGAAATATGTTTAAAAGACTTGCACATGTGTAACATATTGGATTGCTTGCTGTCTTGGGGAGAGGGGAAGGGGAAGGAAATGGAGAAAAATTTGGAACACAAGGATTTGTGGAGATGAATGTTAAAAACTATCTTTGCATGTATTTGGAAAAATAAAATACTATTAAAAATAAAACTAATTTAAAAAATAAAGTAACAGAATATAAAATATACCCAATATAATTAGCTTTTCTCTATATTATTAACAAAATATAGGAGGAAGAGATAGGAATTATTTTCAAAATAACTTCAAAATATATAAATTATCTAGGTCTACCTGCCAGGATGCATAGAAATTACATGAATATAACTATTAAACATCTTTACATAGATGACAGATTTAAAGATATTAATCATTTAGGTCTGATGGGACCAATATAATACAAATGACAATACTGCCTAAATTCATTTATAGCTGAAGTATAAGTCAAATTCTGAGCTACAAAAAGTAGTATCAAAATTCATATGAAGAAAACAAAACACCAATTTTTTATTTATTTATTTATTTATTTTGCTGAGGCAATTGGAGTTAAGTGATTTGCCCAGGATCATACAGCTAGGAAGTCTTTAAGTGTTTGAGAACTCAGGTTCTCCTGACTTCAGGGCTGGTGCTCTATCTACTGCATCACTTAGCTGCTTTGGAAACACCAATATTCTTTTTTTTTTTTTTTTATAAATTTTTTTGACAGTATATATGCATGAGTAATTTTTTAAATAACATTAACCCTTGTATTCATTTTTCCAAATTATCTCCTCCCTCCCTCTATTCCCTCCCCTAGAGGACAGGCAATCCCATACTTTTACATGTGTTACAATATAACCTAAATACAATATATGTGAAAACACCAATATTCTTAATGGGAATATTTTTTAACTGGGAAGAAAGGGGACCTATCTGAACCAAATTTCCAAAGTATGCTACTAAACAATAATCATTGATATTAGTAATAATCATTAAGTTTGATATTGGTAAAAGAAAAATTGAACCAAAAGCAATCAAATATAATAGCATAGTGTTTGATAAACTCAAGGCCTCCAGCTGCTAGGCTAAGAGTCACTACTCAACAAAAATTGTTGAGAAAACTGGAAAACGGTCTGGCAGAAATTAGATTTAGATCAACATCTCATACCATATACCACAATAATCTTGAAATGAAAGACTTGAAAGGTCACATCAAGAATAATCTATTGCTATATCTCATTCTGTCTTTCTCCACAAAATCTATCAATTTTATCCCTTTCTCTCTATTCACACATTCATCATCTTTATTCAGACTGCATGGCCTCTTATCTGGACTACTGTGCTAGACTATTAAGGGGTCTCCCTCATTCAAATGTCTCCCCATTGTAATTCATCTGCCTTTCAGCTGCCAGATATAAAGTTTTTTTTTTTTTAACAAATGGGTTTCCTCCTCTTTTTCCACTTGTTTTTTTTACATTACACCCCACCATGTACACTGACTGTTCCTCATATACAATACTGCAGTCCTTCACACCTGGAATGCTTTCTCTCCTCATTTCCACATCTTAATATCTCTGTCTTCCTTCAAGACTCAAGTTACACCACCAGCTTCTTCAGGAGGTCTTTCTCTCAGTTTTTAGCACTTTTGTAATTTCTTCTCTGTATGTAACTTGTACATACAAACATACATATATGTGTGTTCCCCATTATTATGTAAGATCCTGAGAACAGAGTCTAGTTTTTGCTTTTTCTAAGTATCTCCACAAGACATAGTTAGAACTAGAAAGGACCTGATTCAACCACTTTATTTTACACACAATGAAACTGAAACCCAGAGAGGGAAAGTAACTAACCTTATGTCATATGGGTAATATCAGTCAGAGACAGGATTTGAACCCAAGTTCTCAGACTACAAATTAGTGTTATACCATGCTGTATTCCTAGTGCTTAATACAGTGCCTGGAACATAGATTTTTTAGAAATGTATTTATTTTTAATACACATTAATTTATGAATCATGTTGGGAGCAAAAAATCAGAGCAAAAGGGAAAAGCCATGGGAGAGGGAAAAAAAAAACAGAAAAAAGGAGTGAACACAGCATATATTGATTTACTAAATTTAGTCTCCTTAGTTCTTTTTCTGGATGCAAATGGCATTTTCTGTCCAAAGTCTATTGGGATTACTTTGGATCCCATAGTTGATCATCACACATCATTGCTGTTATGTGTATAATGTATTCCTGATTCTGCTTGTTTTGCTCACCATCAGTTCATGTAAATCTTCCCAAGCCTTTCTAAAATCAGCTTGTTCGTCATTTTTATAGAATAATATAGTCTATTATTTTCATAGAATACAACTTGTTCAGGCATTCTCCAACTGATGATCATCTACTCATTTTCCAGTTTTTGCCACCACAAAAAGAGCTGCTACAAACATTTTTGCAAATGTGGGTCTTTTCCCTTCCTTTACAATTTCCTTAGGATACAGACCCAGTAATGGCACTACTGGATCAAAGGGTATGGATAGTTTATAACCTTTTGGGCATAGTGGAACATAGTTCTTTTTTTTTTTTTTTTTTTTTTTTTTTGATGTTTTTTTTTTATTATATATATATATATTTTATAATATTATCCCTTGTATTCATTTTTCCAATTTACCCCCCTTCCCTCTAGTCCCTCCCCCCGACGACAGGCAATACCATACATTTTACATGTGTTACAATATAGTCTAGGTACAATACATGTGTGCGAATATCATTTTCTTGTTGCACAATAAACATTAGAATCCGAAGGTACATGCAACCTGGGCAGACAGATATTAGTGCTAACAATTTTCATTCCCCTCCCAGTGTTTCTTCTCTGGGTGCAGCTACCTCTGTCCATCATTGATCAACTGGAAGTGAGTTGGATCTTCTTTATGTTGAAGATTTCCACTTCCATCAGAATACATCCTCATACAGTATTGTTGTTGAAGTGTACAGTGATCTTCTGGTTCTGCTCATTTCGCTGTGGAACATAGTTCTTAATAAATGTTTATTGATTGATTCCTTCCCCCTCCCACCAAATTATACATTTTAAAGTAAGCAGTAAAAAAGAACAACTCTTCCAAAGTGGATCCCTTAAAAGCATAAGGTATCTCAAAAGTCAAATTGCAGTTTTAAGGTTTTAAAGTTTAAAACTGCACAAAGATTTTTTTTGTTGTTTAGTCTTCAGTTGCATCCAATAATTCATGATTGCATGGACTATAGCATGCCAAGTCCTTTTATTCTTCTTTATCTCTCAAAGTCTGTCTAAGTTCTTGTCCATTGTTTCCATGACTAATCTGTACATGTCATCCTCTTCAATCTCCATCTTCTTTTGCCTTTAATATTCCCCAATATCAGGGTCTTTTCCAAAGAGTCCCATCTTCTCATCTTGTGGCCAAAGTATTTAAGCTTCAGTTTTGGTAGTTTCTTCCCAGTGAATAGCTTAAATAATTTAAGTATTAATTGATTTGATCTCCAAATTCTTCTCCAGCACCACAATTAGAAAGTGTTGATTCTGTGGTACTCAGACTTCTTTATAGTCCAAATCTTATAGCCATACATTGTTACTGGAAAAACCATAGCTTCGACTGTCCAGACCTTTGTCAGCAAGGTGATATCTTTGCTTGTTAGTAAGGTGTCCAGAAATCTATTGCCATAGCTTTCCTTCTAAGGAGACAGCATTTAATTTCATGACTGTAATTGCCATCTGCAGTGATCTTTGAGTGACATTCTTTCTATTTTTTCTTCCTCATTTGCCATGAAGTGATGGGATTAGTAGCCAAGATCTTTTATAGTCTCCTCTTTTCCCCTCATTAAGAAGTTTCTTAATTCCTCTTCACTTTCTACCATTAGAGTGGTATCATTTGCATATCTGAGACTGCTGATATTTCTTCTGAAAACATTAATTTCAGCTTTTGATTCCCCTAGCCTGGAATATGCTTTGTGTACAAGTTAAATAAATAAGATGACAATACAATCTTGTTGTACTTCTTTTCCAACCTTAAAACCAATGTTCAGTTCTTACTATTGCTTCTTAGCCTGAATATAGGTTCCTCAGGAAACAAGTAAAATGATCTGGTACTTTCATCTGTTTGAGGACTTGTCACATTTTGCTGTGATCAAAGTCAAAGACTTTAGTGTAATCAATGAAACACAATTAGATGTTTTTCTGGGAACTCCTTTGCTTTCTCTATAATTCAACAAATTTGGCAATTTGGTCTCTAGTTCCTTTGCCTCTTCAAAAACCAGTCTGCTCTTCTGGTAATTCCTGGTTCACATGTTGCTAAAGCCTATCTTTCCGAATCTTAAGCATAACCCTTTCTGGCATGTGAAGTAAGCATAACTGTTCAATAATTTGAACCAATATTTTTGGGACACCTTAAACTTGAGCCCCACAACTCAGCCATCATCCATGGTGTTCACAAGAGCTTTGCTTATAGAAAAATGTGATCTCTAGAAAGCACAAATCAGGTTGGAAGGAAGGAGGGAAACAAACTTTTATTAAGCACCTGTTATGTGCCAGACACTGTGTTAAATGCTTTATAAGTACTGGGCCCACTATTTCAGGAGAGATTGCTGTGTGTAGGAACATCTTGAGGAGTTGCCACATTGAGCTAAGTCAAGGATAAATAAGTGTGTATTTGCCCAGCTTGATTCCTATTTGAGAGAACATGGCAATTTTCAGAGAATCTGGTGATAGAAAGGGAATGAACACTTCCCACTCTCTTTGATCAAAGGTGAACACAATGCTTACTTCTGTGCCGTGAAGCAGCCCCTTGCCAACTTAAAAGAGCTTCTTATGCATTTATACAAGGACATTTAGCAACGTGTGGGTCCATATGGAGTCAGGCCAGTTCTAAAGGTTATGATCCTTGCTTTATGTTGCCAGTGCACTTTATCACCATGTCCACAAAGATCCTCTGAAAAAGCACAATTGTTTTGTCACCAGAGAATTGTGCTCATATGCAGGGTGTCCTGGCATTTAGGCTCAGGAATACAGCTATTCTGTGATCGTTTCAATTTATTCTCACCTGGTAAGGGGGAAGGGAGAGTTTAATGTCCATGAAAACTAGGATTTCTACTTGTCATAGGGACTTGGCAATCTTTAAGGAAATTGGGCACTAGCCAAGTCTGGGAGGACCTGTCTTTCATGGCCTGCCAAAGGATTTGGCATGGGCCTATGAGATAAGATTTTGAAAGCATTTCTGCTTTGTTCACAATTCAACAAAATTCTCCCACAGTAGTCATTAAATTAAGCTCTGATAAGGTCGGGAGGCCAGTCGTTTTCAGCACTTGATGCAGGGCAATGCAACATCCATACCGAGGCTCTCAGTTGCCTTAGATTTACGGATGTCAGATTGAAATAGATTCAGAGATAGATTGGCTGGCAAAGCAATTACTAGGAGGGTGCTCTCCCCGCAGCAAGCCTGAGGACTCTCCTCGCACAGATAGATGGCCATCTCTATATTACTTTTGGCCCATCCTTTTTTCTTTAATTCTCTTTGAATCTACACAGTTATTTCTCTAAGCCATTCCTTTGGAATACTTTCCCCTGGCCACTTTTTCCTTGAGGGGAAGTGCAGAAAAAAGAGCATTTGATTGACAAAATCTTTGGGTTATTTGTGGAAAGTGTGGTAAGAGAACCACAAATCAAGGAGATGGTGGAAAAGTTACATTAGAGAAATTTTCCTTGCCATAAGGTAAGTTATAAGAAAGTAGATTCATGGATTTAGAGTTTGAAAGAACATGAGAATGAGAAGATTTTGGATTGGAGCTTCCATTCTCCTATTGATGAGACACCTATTCTCAGGCAAGTCATTTGGTTTTTCTCTCTTGGTTTCCTCATTCCTTATCTCTAAGGGTGGTTGAGTAGAGATAATGCTAAAGTACTTGACAAATTGTCAACCTCAATACAAGTACTCAATGTTCATTCCACTCTGTAGTCATTTGGGGAATCAATGCAAGTCAATTCAACAAATATTGGTTAAATGATTATAAGACAACATGAAAAAACCAATCTCTCGCTGAAGTAATAAATATTCTATTAGAAGACACATTTACACAAAGGTTAAAACAAAAAAATGTGAGGAGGAAGAAGGCAGTATCAATAGAGGGGAGAGTACAAGGACTTCTAGGACTGGCACCTGAGCCAAGACTAAGTGTTCTGAGAAGTAGAGGGGAGGAGGGAGTGCATTCCAGGTATGTCCAGGGGAATAGCAAGCAGACCAATTTAGCAAAATAGAGAGTATGTACAGGAGGGGAATATAAAGTAATCTAGAATGGCAAAAAGGAGTCAGACTTTGAAGGGCTTTAAATGCCAAGGTGAGGACTTTGCATTTAATTCTAAAGGCAACATGGAAAAGAATGTTTTTTGAAGCCCATTTTGGTTCACAGTTTGGTGCTAAACAAATGTAACATTTTCACCTTGTAGCTTCTCCCCACATTAGAAATAATAAAAGACATTAAGAACAATTCAGTCTTAGGGCTAGGGCAGGAGGCAAGACTCCTGAATAATTTCTCTTTATTCTCCCTACCTATGATTCTTGAAGAGTTATAATAAAAAGAACAATTTATATATTCAACCCAACTTAATCCATCTTATAAGAAGCTTATCCTGGTATTCCAAGTTGCTTGTGCTCTTCCTTTGGAAATTACTTTATATACAGTACTTTGTATTTCATTCTCTCTATATAAGTTATGTTCTCCCCAACAAAATGTAACATAGCAACCAAACAATAATCAATCAATTAATCAATAAGTATTTATTAAGTGCCTATTTGGGAGAGTTAGGTGGGTACAAAGCTGTGGTCTTAAGTACTCTTTAGTTTTTCCTTTTTTTTTCTCCAATAATTGGCACATATCAAGCATTTCATAAATGCTTTTTGAATTGATACACAAATACTCAAATGGCTCTATTATCTGATTATTGTAGATGTTCCCTAAAAGGATGAAAATCACAATCCATTTATGCCTGCCCAATCTGGGTGATTACAATCTATATTCTTTCATAAACATGCAGAGATGCTGGACACCTTTCTCCTTTTTTTTTTTTTTTTTGAGAGTCATGAAGACAACAGTAGAGTGGTCTGATTGTCCATTGATAAGGCTGTCTATATGCTGCAAAATTTTAGCAAATTTTGAATGAAAGTTTGCAGACCCCACAGAGAAGGGAAGCTGATCTAAGCAGTTGGGAACAGCTTGAAAGAAAAGATAGAGTATAGTATACAGCAGGTCACTAAACCAATTTTCAAGTTCTTGATAAAAGAAATTGTGCAAGCATAAAATGTTACTGGAAATTACATGTTTTCATTTTTATAACTATACCTGTATCAGGCACTCCCACACAATTTCTTAATGTAATTTCTTAGACTTAAACTGCAGTGTTTCCTTTATATGGTAATTCTCCATAAAAAAACAACCCTGTAAAAGAAATCATTACTAATCATGTATTTACAATAGGAATGGAAGAAAAAACAGCTCCCCTAAATATTCATATTTATATGGCCACATTAGCTACTCTGAAATTGTTATTGGCAAAAACGATTCCTCTATTCAAAGCAGGTAAAATATTTATAAACATGTTTCAAATTGCTCCCATCCAGAGACTTCATAAACATCTTTTTTCTTAAATGAATCTTCCTCTAAAACTTCAGGAATATATTAATAG
This sequence comes from Sminthopsis crassicaudata, assembly GCF_048593235.1. NCBI lineage: Eukaryota > Metazoa > Chordata > Mammalia > Dasyuromorphia > Dasyuridae > Sminthopsis > Sminthopsis crassicaudata. The sequence goes on along the minus strand of NC_133620.1, from coordinate 347,863,208 downwards.
ACATTAAGTTGTACTTGGTATATTTCAGGTCATTTACCTCCCCAAGACTAGCTTGGAATGCTGAACAAAGGCACGGGTTTCATCCCTAAACCATGGGAGGAAAGTACTTTGCAAACCTTAAAGCATGATATAAATATCAGCTATTATTATTATTTATTATTATTTCTAACCCATCTTCATGTTCTACTAAATTTATGCAAAAAAAGTTTTACTCTGTGGTGCCATTGCCATTACAGAATCTACATTACTGTTCACAAGTCATCTATGGGGCTTTCCAAATGCTTGAATTAGGAAAATGGAAATCAAGTTTATATGACATAAAGTCAAACAGATTAATAGCAATTATGAGGAGGTGCTTAATCCAATCCAAACAATTTAAGCCATTTAGTAATATTCTCTTGCTCTGATTCCCCCCTTACCCCCTTTTTGGTCAGTGGTTGTTTTATTTTTTTTCTATTATTGTTGTTGGAATCACTTTACCATTTAATGATGATAATATCCATTTAATAATGGATATTAGCAGTTTTTTTATGTTAAAGAGATAGAGGACCTTAGAGTTAGAAAGTTTAGGATTCGAGTCCTTCTGAGCTGTGTTATCAAAGAAGTTATTTACTTAGATTCTTTTTCTCTCCCCTCCCTTCAGCTCTCTAAAACTGTAAGTAATAGATGAGTTGTTTATGTGCATTAGTGAAGAGGATTTCCATAGTGGATGAAGGAGTTTCCTAGTGGATGAAATCAAAGATTCTGACCAAATA